>NW_026112233.1:0-25000 GCF_024679095.1 Eriocheir sinensis
AGCTCAACACAGTGTCCACCATCAGCTCCAAGGTATGTCGGCATGAAAGAGTATTGGTAGAGGATGGAGAAGTCTACAGAAATCCCTACTTCATAGCAGGCATCAGTGCATGAAGTAAATCCTGAATGACAGTGACAGTCGCCTAACCCTGGCCAGTGTCCGGGCCCAGCTCAGTATGCCAAGAACACTCCCCACAGGAGAACAGCGCTAGGCAGTTGACAGTAGGACAGAAGAGGTCAGGAAGAATTAAATGTCATAGAATAAATCCAGAAATCACACCCTTTAATCTGAAACCAGAATTCCAGAGCTGGGTGTGCTCGAAAGAGATTTTCATTGTCAGTGAGACATAGATTGTCATTTGCTACCCTTTCTGTCACTTGAGTTATTTTTCATGCAATGTTCATTATCATTGTTCATAATTTGTTTTAATGGCATGACTCCAATTTACCAACCTCCTTGCCCTGCAGTCTGCAAGGAAACTACAGAAAGAGAATCGATTGACCGTTAGTAATTAAAACTCATTATTATTAATATTATTATTATTCTATTATTATTATTATATATTATTATTATTATATTATTATTATTATCACTGAGATCCATGAAAGCAGGTCAAGGAGGATAGAAAAATGCTGCAGACCCAAACCCTTGATGAGCAGACATGGATATAAAGGAAGAAAAATAGAAGAAAGAGAGCCAAACCCAGTGCCTGGTGAGTTGCCTGACAGCCATAACCTTTCTCCAGGAATGATTTGGGACATCCCATGCACAGCAAGGATGGAGCTGGCGGAGGAGAGCTGTCCGTGAGTGGCTGCAGAGTGGCAGGGTCCTGAGGTCAGGCTGGGGCTGAGTGGGGTCCCGGTAAAGTTCATCAAGTGTACATGACCTGAGAACTCAGCGATGCATGCCATGCCTGCCTCCTCCCACACTCTGCCCAGACCCACAACTGTCCCTGCTTTCCAGGAGAACCTGTCCCTCAAAAAGAACCCACAGGTGACCTTTGCTCTTGGAGTATTAGTACATATGAGGTTGCCAGACCAGACTGATAGACCTTTTATTACAAGGGCAAAAAACAAAGACAACAGCAAACACACTGCTCCCCAACAAAGGTGTAAAGAATGGAGGCCAAGAGCTGTGTGGCCTCAATCACCACCTGCCGAGGGAAGCTTTTTTTTTTTTATCAAAGGACGGCTCAAGGGCAACAAAAAGAGTGCATAAAAAAACCAGCTCTCACTGCTCCGTGTTCTTGCTCTTATTTACGGAGATGAATAATACTCATTCTTTTTGTTCATTATTATTTTTTTCTGCCGCGGTGTAATAATGCTGTGGTGGTTCTCTCTTTTCTTCATCTCGGCATCTCCAATTCCATTCATCCTGACCTTCGTTTACCGTCATTGTCATTACCATCCACCTCGTCCTTTTGGTTACAGGTAGAGCCCCATTCAGCGCAAGAATTAGGTGGATGAAGTGGCCGCGCTATACTTGAATAAAATGTAACCAATATGAAAAAATCTATTTGGTGCAGACGTGGGTCTGACTTTTGGGTTTGGTGATAATTACTCAAAATAATCACTCACATTAAAAACAACTTCCACGATTGGCTGGGGCTCCCAAAGAAGAAACACACTTGTGATTCGCTGCCAGAGTCCGGTGACGTCATCGCCGGCAGCTCACCTGGCCAGCGCGGCCTCACTGCCTTTAAGGCAGTGTGTCACACTGGCTGTTGTTTCTTCAACCGTTGTGGCTACCGGCAACGCCCGTGCACCCATCCAGGAGCGAGTTGTCGGTTCTGGCGTAACCTGGTGTCACACTGAGCCCTTTTCTTCCCACCGCGTTGGCGGCAGCAGCTTGGACAACCTGGCAAGTCCAAATTTTCCTGGTGGCCATCACACACGGCCAAGGTCAGCGTTCTTGTATCCACATCCACACGACGTAAAGCAAAGCACTTGCCCTGTATCAACATGGCGTAAAGTAAGGGCTCTCGCAACATGTGCCGCGCATCACTGGGCGGCAGCTGGCGCAATTTTCAAAACTCAGTCGTGATGGCTGCTCGCGCTAACCGAGGCTTTCGTAAGCTTCAACTCAATTTTTTTCCCTTGGTAGATGGTGGCTTGTGCTAATTGATCTCGCGCTAACTGGAGGCTTTCACACCTAATTAATTTTTTTTTCCTTGGTAGATGGTGGCTTGTGCTAATTGATCTCGCGCTAACTGAGGCTTTCACGCTAATTAATTTTTTTCCTTGGTAGATGGTGGCTTGAAGCACTGGTACAGTCTTGCGCTAACTGAGAGGCTTTCACACTCAATTAATTTTATCCTTGGTAGATGTTGGCCTTCACGCTAATTGATCTCGCGCTAACTGTAGGCTTTCACTAATTAATTTTTTTCTTGGTAGATGTTAGGCTTGTGCTAATTGATCTTGTGCTTCATGGGGCTCCTACTGTACTTTTTTTCTTCATCCACTTTTGCTCTCCCATTCCATCCATTTCCTTGCAATTTCTCCTCCATTTACTGTCATTGGCATCATCCACCTCGTTCTAGTTACCTTTTTATTTTCCTTCATCCACATCACTTTTTCTTATTTTTTATTTTCCCTTCTGACGCTCTCATTTACCATCCTCGTACGCAGTTTTCCATCTGTTGCACTCTTCTGGGCGTGACCAAGCATTGTGTTTATTTATATATCTACAATATTTACTCATATTCATTTTTATTCATTATGTATTTTACTAGTCGCAGGTTTCCAATCAATATCGCTCTACGAAGCTTACGTGGAGGAAAACTCGTCTCCCGGCCAGGTGGTCATCAACCTTGTGGCCACGGACCGACCTGGACGCCTGGGACCTGGGCAAGCTGAGATACACCATCCTGCACCAGACCTCAGAGGCCAGCCGTCACCATGAACAAGGAAGGTGGAGAAAGACTGAATTTATTGTACTCTTGAAAGAGATTTCATGCTAGGTTTTTACGCATTAATGTTATTGTTCATAGATTATGGTGGAAGTAAATAGTAGCCATTAGTAGTAGTAGTAGTAGCTAGTAGTAGGAGGAGGAGGGAGGAGGAGCAGGGAAAGGCAGCAGGAATAAGGAACCATAGAAGGAGAGAAAAAAAGAGCTGAAACCTATTGCTTTTTCCCTCCCACATATCATTCAAGTTTTCCCTGAGACTCATGCTTACAGTAACTTATTATTATATATCTCTTGACCTGCATCTCATACCTCAAGGAAAACACATCACTTGAGCACGCTGTTGTGAGGCCTTGATTGAAAGACACCCTAAACTTAACCTAACCTAACAAAACCCCTCAACAGTTACCATACACTTGACTCAGAAGAAAACTCATGTTGGTTTCCCTCTTACTAATGAGACCTTCTATACCTAACAATGTGAGGTCATTTCTTTGTTGATTCCATACTGAAAGACACCCTAACAACTTCCCTAACCTTTAACAAAACCTCAACAGTTACCGCCATACATCTTGGACTCAGAAAACCTCATAGCTCTTGCTTCCTTACTAATGAGACTTTTATATAACAATGTGAGGTCATTCTTTGTTGATTCATATTGAAAGACACCCTAAACTTCAACCTAACCTAACAAAACCCTGAACAGTTACCATACATCTTGACTCAGAAAACTCATATTTGCTTCCCTTAGTAATGAGACTTTCTATATAACAATGTGAGGTCATTCTTTGTTGATTCATATTGAAAGATATACCCTAAACTTAACCTAACCTAACAAAACCCTGAACAGTTACCATACATCTTGACTCAGAAAACTTATATATGCTTCCTTAGTAATGAGACTTTCTATATAACAATGTGAGGTCATTCTTTGTTGATTCATATTGAAAGACACCCTAAACTTAACTCTAACTTAAACAAAACCCTCAACAGTTACTACATCTTGACTCAGAAAACTTATATTTGCTTCCTTAGTAATGAGACTTTATATATAACAATGTGAGGTCATTCTTTGTGTATTTATACCATACAGACTTCACTCCCTTCCCAGGCAGTTTATACACTGAGACACCCCTGGATCGCGAGTCCCTGCCTGCACAGCCTCAGGTGTCCGTGATGGACGCAGAAAAGAAGATCCGGCCAGCTTCACGGTGGTGCGCGTCAAGAACAAAAACCCACCAGTCTTTACGCTGGAGGTACCAGGCGAACATCATGGCTCCCAGGACGACCATTTCCTCAAGGTGGGGAACAGGGAGGAGAATATAGGGAAAGAGGAAGAGAAGCAGAGAAAAAGGGGAAGGAGGAGAAAAAGAGATGAGGAAGAGGAAGAGAAAAATCAAGCCTTTGTGGTGGATAGTGGAGTGTTTCCCATGTGGTATTGGTGTTCTGGATATCCCTTCACTGGTAGCCTGGTAACATACACTCCCAGGTCTTTCTGTGGTGGAAAGTGGAGTGTTTCCCATATGGTATTGGTGTGCTGGATATCCTTCACTGTTAGCCTGGTAACATACACTTCCAGGTCTTTCTCTGCCTCTGTGGTGGATAGTGGAGCTTTCCCATGTGGTATTGGTGTGCTGATATCCCTTCACTGGTAGCCTGGTAACATACACTCCCAGGTCTTTCTCTGCTTCTGTGGTGGATAGTGGAGTGTTTCCATGTGGTATTGGTGCTGCATATCCCTTCACTGGTAGCCTGGTAACATACCTTCCAGGTCTCTCTCTGCCTCTGTGGTGGATAGTGGAGTGTTTCCCATGTGGTATTGGTGCTGGATATCCCTTCACTGTTAGCCTGGTAACATACACTCCCAGGTCTTTCTCTGCCTCTGTGGTGGATATGAGTGTTTCCCATGTGGTATTGGTGTGCTGGATATCCCTTCACTGGTAGCCTGGTAACATACACTCCCAGGTCTTTATCTGCTTCTGTGGTGGAGTAGTGGAGTGTTTCCCATGTGGTATTGGTGTGCTGGATATCCCTTCACTGGTAGCCTGGTAACATACACTCCCAGGTCTTTCTCTGCCCCTGTGGTGGATAGTGAGTGTTTCCCATGTGGTATTGGTGTGCTGGATATCCCTTCACTGGTAGCCTGGTAACATACACTCCCAGGTCTTTCTGCCTCTGTGGTGGATAGTGGAGTGTTTCCCATGTGGTATTGGTGTACTAGATATCCCTTCACTGGTAGCCTGCAACATACACTCCCAGGTTTCTTTCTGCCTCTGTGGTGGATAGTGGAGTGTTTCCTATGTGGTATTGTGTGCTGGATATCCCTTCACTGGTAGCCTGGTAACATACACTCCTTGGTCTTTCTCTGCCTCTGTGGTGGATAGTGGAGTGTTTCCCATGTGGTATTCGTGTGCTGGATATCCCTTCACTGGTAGCCTGGTAACATACACTCCAGGTCTTTCTCTGTGTGTGGATAGTGGAGTGTTTCCCATGTGGTATTGGTGTAATGGATATCCCTTCACTTGTAGCTCTGGTAACATACACTCCCAGGTCTTTCTCTGCCTCTGTGGTGATAGTGGAGTGTTTCCATGTGGTATTGGTATGCTGGATATCCCTTCACTGGTAGCCTGGTAACATACACTCCCTGGTCTTTCTCTGCCTCTGTGGTGGATAGTGGAGTGTTTCCCATGTGGTATTGGTGTGCTGGATATCCCTTCACTGGTAGCCTGGTAACATACACTTCCAGGTCTTTCTCTGTGGTGGATAGTGGAGTGTTTCCCATGTGGTATTGGTGCTGGATATCCTTCACTGGTAGCCTGGTAAAATACACTCCCAGGTCTTTCTCTGTGTTGGATATAGCAGTGTTTCCCATGTGGTATTGGTGTGCTGGATATCCCTTCACTGGTAGCCTGGTAACACACTCCCTGGTCTTTCTCTGCCTCTGTGGTGGAGTGGAGTGTTTCATGTGGTATTGGTGCTGGATATCCCTTCACTTGTAGCCTGGTAACATATACTCCCAGGTCTTTCTCTGCCTTTGTGGTGGATAGTGGAGTGTTTCCATGTGGAGCTGGTGTGCTGGATATCCCTTCACTGGTAGCCTGGTAACATACACTCCCAGGTCTTTCTCTGCCTCTGTGGTGGATAGTGGAGTGGTTCCCATGTGGTATTGGTGTGCTTGATATCCCTTCATAGTAGCCTGTAACATACACTCCCAGGTCTTTCTCTTCCTCTGTGGTGGATAGTGGAGTGTTTCCCATGTGGTATTGGTGTGCTGGATATCCCTTCACTGGTAGCCTGGTAACATACACTTCAGGTCTTTCTCTGCCTCTGTGGTGGATAGTGGAGTGTTTCCCATGTGGTATTGGTGAGCTGGATATCCCTTCACTGGTAGCCTGGTAACATATAATCCCAGGCCTTCTCTGCCTCTGTGGGGGATAGTGGAGTGTTTCCCATGTGGTATTGGTGTGCTGGATATCCCTTCACTGGTAGCCTGGTAACATACACTCCCAGGTCTTTCACTGCCTCTGTGGTGGATAGTGGAGTGCTTCCCATGTGGTATTGGTGTGCTGGATATCCCTTCACTGGTAGCCTGGTAACATACACTCCCAGGTCTTTCTCTGTGGTGGATAGTGGAGTGTTTCCTCATGTGGTATTGGTGTGCTGGATGTCCCTTCACTGGTAGCCTGGTAATCATATACTCCACAACCTTCTACTCATGCTCATCCCTATACTATCCAAACCCCTTATGCAAGAGTTAACCAGCATCTTCACTCTTTCATCCCTCACGCTGGTAAACTCTGGAACAATCTTCCTTCATCTGTATTTCCTCCTGCCTACGACTTGAACTCTTTCAAGAGGAGGGTATCAAGACACCTCTCCTCCCGAAATTGACCTCTGATTTTGGACACTCCTTTAACCTCTGTTCTGGAGTAGTGAGTAGCGGGCCTTTTTTTATTCTTTTCTTTACGCCCTTGAGCTGTCTCCTTAGCTGTAAAAAAAAAAAGATAAAAAAAAGATTAGTTATACAATTTAAAGACTTGCCCGGAGATGTGATCCGGCCCTATGGCTTTCCTTCCATCTAAAGGTTCCATCAGCCTCACAGCTCCCTTTCTCAACCTTTACATAATTTAGCTTCTCTTCAGTATGATTTTCGAGCCCCTGTCAAAGTCGGTCTCTTTCGTAAGCACTTTATGAAAATTTTATTTTAATATTTCTGATCTTCTTCGTCCTTCTCGTAGAATACACTTTTTAAGTGTTTCTGCTCTGCATTTCTTTCTAACTTCCTTTTCCTTCCTTTCCTTCCTTTCCTTTCCTTCCTTCCTTTTCTTTCCTTTCCTTTCCCTCCTTCCTTCCTTCCTTTCCCTTCCTTTCCTTTCCTCTCCTTCCTTCCTTCCTTTCTTTCCTTTCCTTTCCCTCCTTCCTACCTTCCCTTCCTTCCTTCCTTTTCTTTCCTTTTCTTTCCTTTCCCTCCTTCCTACCTTCCTTTCCCTTCCCTTCCTTTCCCTTCCTTTCCTTTCCTTTCCCTCCTTCCTACCTTCCTTTCCCTTCCCTTCCTTTTCTTTCCTTTCCTTTCCCTCCCTTCCTTCTTTTCCCTTTCCTTTCCCTTCCCTTCCCTTTCCTTACCTTCATTAACCTTCCCTTTCCTTCCTTCCTTCCCTTCCTTTCCCTTCCTTTCCTTTCCCTCCCTTCCTTCCATTTATGAATTTGTAAAACATTTTGGTTCTTCCTCACAACTAAAACTATTCTTCTTTCAAATTTAGCTTCCTCTTCTCTCCTTATTTTCACATATTCTTTTTTTTTTTTATTATATTTGTCTCTGTTATTCTTATTTGTTCTTGTCTTTAAATTCAATATAAATCCTCCTCTTAATATCAGTCCAGTCTACCCCAGCGAAAAAACTCTTGAGTCCAATGTAATCTGCCTTTGCGTAATATTTAATCCTTACTTTTCATCTGTGTGGGTGTGTGTGTGTGTGTGTGTGTGTGTTTCAATCTGACTGTGTGTGTGTTTATTTGCATTTTCTGAGCTGTGTGTGTGTGTGTGTGTGTGTGTGTGTGTGTGTGTGTGTGTCCATCTGTGTGTGTGTGTGTGTGTGTGTGTGTGTGTGTGTGTGTGTGTGTGTGTTTCAATCTGACTGTGTGTGTGTTTTTTTTCATTTTGTGTCGCTGTGTGTGTGTGTGTGTGTGTGTGTGTGTGTGTGTGTATGAGTGTGTGAATGTGTGTGTGTGTTAAAGCTGTACAAACAGTAAATTGATTTATTAGGTTTCAACAACGTGATGTAATAGACGTGTAAATACCAGCAATAAGTATTGGGGGAGCCAAGGCCCCAGGCGCATGGTTTTGGTGCGCCAAAATTGGACACCAGAATTTTGAATTGTAAGAAATATAAAATAAGAAAAATTTCTCCAGTTGAGTCAAAGTGTGATTTTAGCGCTGTTCCTATAAAGGACACACCTTTGAGGTCGCTGGTGTTCCACGGCCTGACATTTGATAGCTACTTTTACCGAGGACTATATGATCACCAAATCACTGTGCTGCCCCAGGTGCCAAATTTTAAAGATTTGGTAACTGGTAAAATAAATTTCTACACGAAGAATTTCCTGATAAACCACAAAAAGTGACACTGTAGTGCTGAAAACATGACACAAGCGCACGGATGCTATTTCTACGAGTTTACAACGCGGACTGAGACTAGAACCAAGAATTACCCGAGACCAAGTAAGAACTGACCCAAAATCTTGCAAAATTCTTACATTTCTTGTTCTGGTGTGTCAGAGTTTAAAGAATTCCCCCCAATTCTTGGGCTGGGTGTGGCCACTGTTCTGCTGGCCGCACTCCATAGGCCTATGGCGATGACCATTTCCTGAGCTTCCAGTGGGTAACCCTGCCAGGTGGGGTGGACATGGAGCTCACGAGGTCACTGTTGTGTTACTGTTGCACCACAGACCATTTTAAAGCATCACAGTATGATAAGTAAGAACTTCCCGGAATGAAAACATCATCGCCATCGTTACAAACAATTGAAACGATGCCATTTGTCAATATTTTGTAGAGGAAAAGGGCGTCTTAACCGTGTAGCAGAGAAGGGACAAATTTGTGCCATGATATAACCCCCAAAACAGATGATACATAATCTGATCACAGATGCTTTGATATATATTATGAAACGGTTTGTGTGAGGGTGATTGTTTCATTTTCTCGCTTAGAGGGACCACTAAGAAACATGATCCCACTGCTTCCACCACCGTTAGGAAACTCTGTCGCATGCAATGACGCTAAGTAGCCAGTGCTGAAATGCTCCTAATGAACTGTAGATCCCGTAACTGTGACAAAACTAACTCGTGTCGTCCTTGACGGTATTGCTATTTTAGTGCAATACGTTTAGGCCGCACTCACACCCAACTCACCTTATAAAATATGAAGACTGATCTCCCTGCTGCACCGACCTATGCCATACCCCAGGCCCCCAAAGGACAAGGATAACCAGCAGGTCACTTAGCTAGGATGGGGTTTCAGATTTAGTGGTCTGAGCCCGGTCGGCTGAGGTGAGGCCGGCCTTTGGTAGTACAGTAATCCCTAGTTTATCGTGGGGGTTAGGTTCCAGAACCCCCCGCGATAGGCGAAAATCCGCAAAGTAGCGACCTTATATTTATTTTATTATTTATATAATTTATATATTATATTTTATATATATTGTTTATATAAGCACATATCTCTGTGAATCTGTACTGCGTCGTTTAGAGCCTTTTGAATCTGGTTGCCCAGAGAGAGCGCGAGAGAGAGAGAGAGAGAGAGAGAGAGAGAGAGAGAGAGAGAGAGAGAGAGAGAGAGAGAGAGAGAGAGAGAGAGAGAGAATTAGACATAACAAGTAGTACCTATTAATTAACCCATCGGCTGTGATTGGCACGGATTTGGCTTTCACTGGTAGCCTGGCAAACATATACCCCAGGTCTTTTCTGCCTCTGTGTTGGATAATGGAGTGTTTCATGTGGTATTGGTATGTTGGATATCCCTCCGAAGGTGGATGACTACATTTTCCTTCAGTGAATTGTAGCAGCCACCTTTTATTCCATTCCTGTAGCTTGGTGATGTCTTATTGTGGGAAATCGACAGTCAAGGGATTAAACAAGGACGCACGGCTCAACAAGCTATTTAAGCCGATCACTTTCCTCACTATAGAAAGACTACAAAATGAACACACTGGCTTCATAAACCACAAACACAAACTAGCAAGAACTGTTGCTTTATCGCCACCATCATCAACAAACTCCCTATGTCATGTTTTTGACTTTGGGAAGTTGAAAAAGCCGTCTCATTTTGGTAATCTTCCGGTCATGGGCAGAAGAGTTGAGAAAGGCGACTTTGAGGACACGCACACCCCAGACAGAAGGACAAAACAACTCTGCCCAAAGGTGTGCACCGCACCATGGCGGAAAACTGGCCGAGGAAAATATCCGGAAATACACGAAAATGGCTTACCAGGCAGACTGTTACGGGTTGAAGACGTGCTGACAGTGTGCTGATGGTGTTCTGGTGACGGGAGTGACAGTGTGCTGATGACGTGGTGTCAGTCTACTGATAATGTGCTGACAGTCTGCTGACAGTGTGCTGACAGTCTACTGACAGTGTGCTGATGAAGGACTTCTCTCACCACAGTCTGTCACTTTGTTTCGGACTTGATTTTGTTCGTGTCACACTCCCAAATTCACTTTCCAAGTGGGTCGACATCACCCCTGGGAGCATATTGGCCTGGGAGAGGCTAGGCTGACTCACAAGTCGATGCTCTGTACCCATACAAGCGTATAGATGCGCTCGGAAGCGTCCTTTCAATTGCAATTAATTACGGTAATTTGCAAACGCGTCTGTCGCGGCAACGGTATATGATTGCAAATTGCTTTTAACGCATGAAACGTGTCAACAGTACTCTACGGGTTAAGAACAGTGGCAGTCTGGCAATCTTCAAGAAAGCGCTGAAGACTCACTTAGTCACTAAATCCTACGACTTTACAAACGTGAGGATCAGGGTTGCAGTAAAGGAAATAATTGAAACATATTCTCCATTTTTCAAAGAATTACTTCACATACACGCATAGATCATCCACAGTCTTTTCTGATACTTTGATTTGAAGCTGCTGTCATTTTTCTTTAAGCAATTTCAGTGAGGACATGTCCAAAACATGACATGATCTGGTTAGACTGTTAAGAGACTAGACAGAGTTGTGGTGGTGCTGGCCATGGCTGGCTGGCAGCTGCTCAGTCTTAGGACTGGCTCAAACAGCCAGCCAGGTTACTTCAACATGTGTTTTAAACTATTGTAGACAATATTGAGGTTTACGTTCATTTAATTATTTTCATTTATAAAAAAATATATAAAATCAATTTAGATAAAAAAATCTGATTTGAATAAAAAAATCCATTTTTTTTATTTAAAAAAAATCAACAACCCTGGTGAGGATTGAGGACAACTTTAGGTGCTAATGTTACTGTTGTAATGTTGGCGGCCCTGTGGAGCGCTGCGGCGGCGGCGGACCGGGGCCTGAAACCTCATCACCGGTGAACTGAAACAGGTAAACTTGACATGGGTAAGCTTGGGTGTGATTCTGGAATAATACCAAGCTGTCACCTCAGCCACAAAAAGCTTGAAACAGGTAAACCTGACATGGGTAAGCTTGGGTGTGATTCTGGAATATTACCTATCTGCCACCTCAGTAAATCTAAAGAAGTACACTCCACCCCCTCCAACACCCCAGCCCCCCTACCCCGCCAAGACAAGCCTGGGGACCTGTGGGGAACCGGGGCTTTGGAGGGGGAAGCCCAAATCACTGAAAAATAGGCTTCCAAAATTTCCCTAGAAAAATCTCAAAAGTAGGGAAAGTTCCTAACGCATACTCCTGTAGTCTGTTACAATATGACCTAGCATTCGGTCTGTTGACGAATGTCAGGCATGTCATTGGATGGTGGGCATAGTGGCGGGCCCCCACCCGCTGCGTAATTTCTGACGGGCCACGCCGCATGTCAAATATATTTAAACTACTCCAACCGAACTTTACGACCTGCTGATGAGGGGGGCTTCGCCCACCTCGACCCACATGTATATGCGACTTCTTTCTGCGAAGAGGTATTTCTCGCAACACTGGTTGCACCACCGTCTCGTCCGCCGCCACAGGAGGCTGCACTTTTGTCAATATTATCCCATATTTTCAATAATAAATAGTCCTTGAATTGGATTTTGAAAGCGTTTCCATGGTTGTTGAACATTTGTAGAAAAGATATATGAATAGCTAGTGTTGTTTCGTAAGGTAGGTAATGGATTGAAATACTGGCACGGTACTAAAACTATTCCTAACCCATCAGTTAGCTTCATCAATCCTTGTAGGGAACCTTTGTTTTGGTGGTGGAAGGACAAATCACTGAAAAATTGGCTTCCAAAATGTCCCTAAAAAAATCAAATATAGGGAAAATTCCCTAGTCTAAAGTAAGGAAAGTCCCTAACGTATACTCTTGTAATTTATTCCAATATAACCTACCAGCCGCCGCAGCGGGTCTGTTGACGAGTGTCAGGGGCGTAATTGGACGGTCACTGTAATGGAACCCCCCCACCCCACACCGCCGCCGCCCCAATCCGTATAATTGAGCAACTCTTGGGAAATGTCATGTTTCATAAAAACATATGGTACAGTACTGACAGTTAACCCATCCACTTCTTGTAAGTTGATGGTAGATCATTGTTACCGAGTAGTTTGGGGTACAAAATGCAACAGATTTGTGACAGCTGTCATATATGAGCCGTTAGTGACCTAACGATTGCTACGTATCACCCTGGCCTCCATTTTACTGAAACTATGAGTACGCGCGTCGAACAATATCCGGTTGGTTTGTGACACGTGACAAGCTTCATGCGACCGCTATTCACAAAACGCACATATGTCACAATGGGTCACTATTCAATTTTGGATAGTAATCGGTCCTTTTGTCTAACTACATGCATACCAATAAAGAGGTTGAATAGTCAGTCAATACTTACCGAGAGGTGAAGTACAATGATATTTTGAGTGAGAGAGTGAGACTCTGGTCCATCCATCATGGCGGCGCGATGAAAACTGACTGAAAACATGCCTACGTGGTGCTACCTGCGCAATTCAACCCGCATAGCTATACATCCTGAATATAATCTTTTAAAATTCTAAAATACAAATACTTGCGCCATTATGTGCTTTAATATAGCGAAGAAAATAACGTAGAAATCATAAAGACAGTTTTATGTCCGAAATTGTAATGATCCATGCGCGTACTGACTTGGGAACTATATAGTTTGTATGGTGCACTGCAAGGCAGGTACGAGGCTCAGTCTGTGCATAGAGGCGCTCGTGAAACAATAACAATGGACTTAGAAAATCCAAGCCACCCAACTTTATAATTAATGAGGCTTGCCCCCCTGGCCCCTCCCCAAGGTAAAACGTATACGAAAATGCATTATAATTAAAATTCTCTCACGTGCTAATTTACTACGAATATTGGTTTGGAGTGGTGCTCCCTAAGATTAACCCTGAAATGATACCAAGCTGTCACCTAAGCCACAAAAAGCTTGAAACAGGTAAACATGACATGGGTAAGCTTGGGTGTGATTCTGGAATATTACCAAGCTGTCACCTCAGCCACAAAAAGCTTGAAACAGGTAAACTTGACATGGGTAAGCTTGGGTGTGATTCTGGAATAATACCAAGCTGTCCCAGCCAGCACACACACATGGGGCCCACATGGGATTTCCATGGGTATTGGTGGGATTGGTGGGCATGGGTAGGGGATGTGGAAATGCATGGGTTTCATATGGGACTCAGGTTGGTTTCCCACAAAAGTAAATATTTTCTTTTGTGCTATAAGAGCTCAGGAAATTGTCTAAACGACCGAGAAAATTTACCTAGAGACAATTATTAAAAAATATACACGTGACTTGGCAGACAAATGATTTATGGGTACAACGTGGGACCGTTGTGGGTTTCCCACACATATATATTATTTCTTTCATTAATACTCCAACAATGAAATGTGTTGTCAGAACTATTGTAAAGTTATCTTGGAGGCAATTCCTTTAAGATTTATATGTTGTCTGGCAGATGAATATGGGTGCAACATGGGACCCATGTGGGCCTCCCACAATGGTATATTACAACTGAAATGGCTGTACGAGTGCTTAATTGTTTTTGTAGGCAAGAGAAACAGGCAATTAGTGCAGACTGTAACCGAGTCTGCATGGCAATGATATTTTTCGCGGACTGCCTTGCCGTAAAATCAAAATAACCGTTACGTTATGTTTTTTTTTTTTTCCGAAATGTTAGAGTAATACTGAAATGAGGCCAACAGATAGTTTACAGATGTATCAGATGATTTCTTCTTGTCGCAATTTGTAAAATTATATATTATCTTGCTTTAAATATTATTTATGAAGTATTTTGTAATGGTTATTGACATTGACTTTTTTATATGATAAAAAAGTGCACTCTTTATATGCAATAATATTTTTCATTGTTGAACTAGAAGATGCATTATATTATAACCCAGCAGAGACTTAAAAAGTCGACATTCATTTTGGCCCAGCGGTTGCTGTAAACACAGTACAACTACAGCAAGAGCAAGAGCTGGGGCCTGGCGGGAACATAACAGTTTGCGTATTTTCCACCTTCATTATCAAGCTACTGTGACAGCAAGTCAAAGGTGAGCTGTCTTATATTGCACTTGAATATGTTGTGAATATTCTTTAATGGTTATAGCTATATATGATGCCTTCCATAGCCTGTAAAGAAAGAAATGTTAAAAAGTGCTGTCTTTGCAGATTTTCAAAGCCATCCCAGCCACTGTCCTGTCTCCCAACAAGTGCCAAGAGGCACTGATTCAATACTTCGCTGCCGCAGCCTATAGGTATGTATTATATGTGGAAAGTACATTACGCACGGTTGTGATAGTAGTATATAAAGAGGTGGTGGTGTAGAGATAGAAGTGGTAAGGTGGTGGTCAAGGTGGTGGTGGTGGTAGTTTTTGGTGGTGATGGTGGGTTTGGTGTTTTTGTGGTGGTAGTTTTGGTGGTGATGGTGGTGGTGGTGTTGTGGTGGTGGTACAGTATTACCTTGTGTCAATATACTAAGTCTTGAGTAACAAGGACATGTGAATGAATATTAATGAATGTAATAGCATATGAGGTTTAAATCTCTGAAAACAGCCTGTGTTTTACAGAGTAGAAACACCTGCAAGGTCGTTCCAGTGGCTGGACGATATGGAAAATTATGAAATATATATTGTGCAAGAACAAAGAGAAAAAGAATAAAGGCTAAATTGTGGTCTTATTTGTTGATTTCAGGTGAATGTTCTAGGTGAGATTGGAGGGATGAACACTGATGAATATGTGAAGTGAGTAATGAAGTTCATAATAAGTGACACACTGACCACAAAACTGAACATGTCTTGAAGGAACAACAAGAAGGCATTTGGCTCCACAAACTTATTCGAGACTGTTTAGGGTAAGTATTTTTTTCACATTTCCTTATCTATCTATCTATTTTTAAAGTCAACACTCACACATAGGTCTATTAACTGTGATTTAGTAAAACAGAAAAGTAAAACTTAACTAGAGGTGGGAGAGTTGGATCATCTCTAAGGATGCCATAAACAGCAGTAAAACAGGTCACAGCATGCATTCACTACTTAGCCAGGTAAATATGGAGAATCACTCCGTGTCTTCAATATACAATATTACGCCTCCATATTATAGTTAAGGGATGAAATACATGTCCCTTAACCATAATATGAAGGCGCAGGTACTTAAAAGTAAAGAAAAAGTCCCCATAAGGAATAATATTCACGAAAGGGTCGCCTCCTATGGCCGCGGCGGCAGTCCGCCCGAGTTACGAATAATACCTCCTCGCAAAATAAGTCGCATATTCACTACTCCCTTCCCCAACAAGCATATTTAAGCTACCCAACCAAACTTTACAATCTGGCAGGGGGGGCTGCATCCCCCCTGGACCCCCCTTACCTTTACTGGATGGAATATATGAATATGCTACCTATTTTTCCCATAGGAGGCTACCCTTTCGTGAATATTATTCCTTTTGGGGACTTTATCTTTACTTTTAAGCACCTCCGCCTTCATATTATGGTTAAGGGACATGTATTCGTCCCTTAACTATAATATGGAAGCGTAATATCGTATATTGAGGCGAGTAGTGATTCTCCATATTTACCTCAGCCCTAGTAGACCTTATTAACTTTTGTTGTTTTAGTCGTTTGATTCTACTTTTGTAAGTTTTGGAATATATAATAGTAACCACATTTTTTTCTGGTTCTAGGAGGAGTGAAAAAGAATTCACAAACGTCAGATTGCACGAGAAGATGTGGAGCATGCGGTGGCGAAGTGGTTGATAGTGGTAAGAGATTGCAGTGGCAATTGCATGTGAAGGGATACTGGTGCAACATTGTCTGCTAATTAGAAGACCTATACGTGTAAATCTTATGGAAAAGGAAGTTTAATTTATAGGTTCCTTAGTTTTGTTTACATGTAGTAATTAGAATTAAGGCTTTGTTAGAGATGATTCTAATCAGAATATAGGTAGAGATGTATTTCTGCCAAAGGAATTCTGTATTCTGTATTACTTTTATCTATCTATCTATCTATAGCTCTGACGCCTCGTTCCCTCCGGGAACATCCCCCTAGGGCAGTGGTTCCCAACTTTTTTTTTTTTTTCAGGCGACCCCAATCATGCACCTCTAGACATGACTGCGACCCCACTAGTTTAGTTGTATATGTGTTATAATATAATAATACCATGTTTGATATTTTGAGGTCTTGGGGACCCCAGGAAAAATGCTTAGCGACCCCAGGGTTGGGAAAGGGGGCTCTAGGGGGTGGCCACGGCAGAAAAGCCGTAGTACTATTATTACTACTATTATTACAATTATTCTGTATTACTTGTGTTTATATATTACTGATTAGTAGATTTTGTTTCGCAATATTCACAGTATATTTGAGAAGCTTATATTTTTTATGATATAAATATATGGAACAATTTTATAGCAGACAGTCACAATATAAACACTGTCAATTTCATTTTACTTCCAAAATCATATTGTGCTTTTAAAGAGTTTTGTTAATGTGGAAGAAAATAATCATTCAGTTTTGAAGCATGTATAAATAAATAAAGTTAAGTTGAATCGTTTGATTATTATTCATTTAACTTTGAGATATGTATGGCCGTTGATATTGGGCTTTAGGCAATTCAACAGAAAATGAACGCCAGAGAACTCTCTCGCTATGCTGTATGTACTTTTTAAACACTAACATCACTGTTTCATTGGAGGACAGGGGTATGGGTATACTCGTATAATGTTGAAGACTGCCTCTGCTTTCTGTTTTTCAGTGACTATGTCAAAAGCCCTTTATCAGTGGTACTGCACCAAATATATGCAAGATATCTCCATAAATTCAATGGCATGCCCATGCAATACCCATATGGATCCCACCCATATCCCACATTTAACCCACTTGGGCAGCCCACCTGAAACCCACATGAATCCCGTGGCCAAATTTATCTGGGCCCCATGTGGGCAGCCCACATGGGGCCCATAAAGTAGCCCACAAAAGACCCACGTGGGTCCCATCATCCAGTGCTGGCTGGGGTCACCTCAGCCACAAAATGCTTGTAATAGGTAAGCTTGACATGGGTAAGCTTGGGTGTGATTCAGAAATATTGCTGACCCATCACCTGAACCTCCCCCAAAAAGCTTGAAATAGATAACCTTGTAATATACACTGGGTGGGCGTGGAGGCGTGGGGCACTGGGTGGGCGTGGAGGCGTGGGGGCACTTGTGGGGGCTGTATAGGCGTGGGGGCACTGTGTGGGCGTGGAGGCGTGGGGGCACTGTGTGGGCGTGGATCGAGGCGTGGGCGGCGTGGCAGACTCCGCAGCGTTGCTCTGTTTACTAGGGGTGGGCAGGTACCGGTACCAGTACCGGTACTAACGGTACCAGCTAAACGGTATGGTACCGGTACCAGATTGCTCGGTACCGGTACCTGTTGCTCGGCTTTATTTATTGGATTTATTGATAATTCTTCATGTCCGATTTTTTTTTTAGGTTGCTGCTAAATATTGTTATTGTTATTAGACTATGATCGAGTACATCCATAATAACTATACATGCTATTTTTTTATCGAAAAAATAAATATTCGCTTCATTCAGAGAGAGAGAGAGAGAGAGAGAGAGAGAGAGAGAGAGAGAGAGAGATCACCACTCAGTGAGTGGATATCTCGGTGATATGGGTACTCGACTACTCGATCATAGTCTAATAACAATAAAAATATTTATTAGCAACCTAAAAAAGAAAAAGAATCGGACATGAAGAATTATCCAGTAACTCCAATAAATAAATAAAATAATAAAATAATGGAAACGGGAGCTGTGATGGAAACGGAAAGCAGGACAAAATGGTGGGAACTTGGGGAGACGGTCAGCGGGGCAGTGACTCAGCGTCTACACCAAAGAGACTATACACGAAGAGATAGTGGTATGTGGTAATTCCTCGGGCGTGCGGAAGTAGCGCCATCTATTGCAGCCCACCAAAAACGTCACTTTTCAGGGTAGCTTTACTATTTTTAAAGTACCTGCCACAGCACCCTATCCAGCCTTTATTTGTTATTTTCATTATTGTAAAATGATTTACGAATGGGGTAAAGAAAAATATATTTGCTCTTATGTTTTATTAATATTATTTACACTATATCAATTTGTTATTTTGGGAAAATATAATGTGTAGAAAGCATTTTCTAAGTATATATATATATATATATATATATATATATATATATATATATATATATATATATATATATATATATATATATATATATATATATATAGTGTGTGTGTGTGTGTGTGTAGCAAATATATCCAGTGCTTCAAATACAAGCAAAGCTACAACATTCTATGATTACTACAATGCCTTTGCAACATGCTCTTAGCTGAGTAAAATATCATACTGCCACATAATGGCAAGCAGCATTGTGCACTGTTTGGCAGGGCAGATAACAAAAGCTAAGCATTACAACTGAAATAAACAATGGCAGACACCCAAAGCTTGTTAACTGAACATGATCTGATTTATAACTGAAATAAACAATGGCAGACACCCAAAGCTTGTTAACTGAACATGATCTGATTTATAACAGGCAAAATCTACTATGGTGTATTACATGCAATAATAACTGTATAAAAGTTGCAAGGCACATCAATATAAAAGCATCATAAGACATGCTGACATACATGATGGAGGATATCACGAAGGTAACATGAGTTGTCTTAAATGGAATGCAATAACTTGGTGGTCCTGGGAGACAGCTGGGCATGGAAGTAAAAATGGAATGTAGGACACAGTATGATCTCACAAGCTCTGACCTTGGCATCAGCCAGTGTCCTGAAGATATTAAGCTCAGTAGGCACAACTGTGCAGTGGAGGCACATATTATGATGAAAGCAAATGAGACAAAAACCGGCAACTAATAGTGTAAGAAAATAGCAGGAAAGTTATGCTGCAGTATGTGACATACCAAATTACAGGGCAGAGAGTGATTTGTTTTCAAGGCCACATCAGTAAACAAGTAGCATTTATTGCAGGAACAGTAAAACAATATTTGTTTTTTAGCACACATTAAAGTTGGATGTAACAAAATTATTTGAAATGAAACTCCTTGAACTAGACAATTCAACAAACCACTCTGTCTCCCCCCAAAAATAAGCATTATTTTCACAAGCTTTACAAGGCATAATTCAAGAATAACAACTGGCATTATATTTTGTCAAAAAACAAAACAAAAAAAACAACAACAAAAAAAAAAAATATATATATAAAATAAATAAATAAATATATATATATATAAAATAAATAAATAAATAAATAAATAAATATATATATATATATATATATATATATATATATATATATATATATATATATATATATATATATATATATATATATATATATATATATATATATATATATATATATATATATATATATATATATATATATATACCTATGTGATTATATCATATAAAGCAGAAAAAATCATAACATGCTATAGTACAAACACGATTACTCCTGGACGCCACATCAATGATGCCAGCCATGTGATGAAATTATAATGCTGTATTTCACATCGTGAAACCCAGCCAAGTGTCACTGCAGCACATATTAGGTAAGGCAGACACCAAGGGTTTGTTACCTGAACAAGATTAATTATAACAGGCAAAATCCACAATAAAGCATTGCATACTGTTTGGCAGGGCAGAGAACAAAAGTTTCCAAGCATTACACCTGAAATAAACAATGGCAGACATCCAAAGCTTGTGAGCTGAACAAGATCTGATTTATAACAGGCAAAACCAACAATGGTGCGTTACATGCAATATCTGGCAGGGCAGATAAATAATTCCTTGCATTACAACTGGAAAGAAAGTGGCAGACATCCAAAGCTTGTTAAATGAACAAGATCTGATTTATAACAGGCAAAACCAACAATGGTGCATTATTTGCAATATTTAGCAAAATATATGGAAAAAATTTCTTGGCATAACAAAAGCAACACCAAATAATGGCAAACATCCAAAGAGTGGTGGCATGGTGATAATTTCTGAAAACAAAATAACATCAAAATCAATTAATAAATTTATTATACCAATTAATATCAAAAACATTTGTTCAACATGCTGCAAGAAATTAGGAGCAGACCTCACATGCAGGATAGATTTTCAGCTTCAGAGATAGGCAAAGCAGGCAATATATGATTATTATGTTGCAATAGACAATGAAAAGCATTGATGCATTAAGCTAGAAAAAATCACTTGAAGAAAACATAAGGCACAAAACCCATCCCAGCTGGCGTACATGCACACCATTCTGTTACAATCATGCACACTATCAATCCTGAAGACTGAAATATTATGCTGTAAAAGAAACTTATAAATATCATGAGTAAATTTATAATTTATAAATATATCCCTAACTATTGTTATTACTAATGCTGCAATTTAATTAATTTCCAATTTTTTTTCATTTTGGGAAGGGTCTGCTCCCTATTCCTCCATTTTAGTTTGTAGTATATCCTTAATTTTATGTAGATGAGGTGAATGTTTTCAGTTAGCTGGGTGGAACACAGGTGCAGAGGACTTAGAAATTCATGATTATTTAATTTAGACAAGAGCATTTGGGAAACTCTAGTGTCCAACATTGCCTTCTCCAGTGTTGCCTGGAGAATGGCTTCAACTTCATGAAAGTGTTTAAAAACACTATCACTGGGCACAGAGAGTCCCCCAAATGGAATATCTGGATTGTTAGAAAAGGCTTTAAAATAACAAAATAAATTTCTGTTGTCAAGTTGTTGTTTTACATCCAACAGATGCTCCCTGCAATGTTGACAATTATGTTTTTTCAAAAATTTTTACAAGTCCAGCCAACTACATAAAACAAAGCATTGACCTCAGCAGGTGGCATGCTTGCTACTGACTCCTCATTGTCCGAGTCTGTATCCGAAGGGGGCAAATCTGCATCACAGTTTGAGGTTACGTTAAGGAAGTATGACTCATCCGCCTCACAGTTACTTGTCTGGGGAACTTGTGAATAATAATTGGTCCTTACTGACTTGAGGCCCTTCATAAAATTGTAGGCAGTGGGATGGTCACAGTTCCCAAATTTAAACCTCAGTCTGGCAAACAGATTTTCAAGACAGCCCTGATTTAATCGCCGAGTGAGGAGGTACTTTACTTGATAACTCTGCAGATCTTGCCACAGAGCATCAAGTGCTGTCAAGTTGATGAGCCAGCCATTTACACAGTGAATGCGTACATGAGGTGGAGCACAGACCTTTAATGACAACAAGTAATCTTTAGTCTCTTTTATGATTTTCATATGACATGAATTTGAAGTAATGGCAGTAAGGGCATCTTTATAATTATAAATGGATGAACTATTGAAACAATCAAACAAAATGTCCACCTTATCTATGAATTCTGCAGTATAGATGGCTTTCTGTGGTAGCATTCCTGATGTTGAATGAACGAAAATTCCTGCCGCCACAGTATGACTCATCACTTGGGCAGCAAGATTGACACACATTTTTTTAAAAGACTTCACCACACATATGTTTGCTTCTCAATTTAGTAGCTAGTCTAATACTTTGTTGCTGATCTTTTCAAAAACTTTTTTATGTGATCCCATGAAATTTTATTTTCTCCAATTTTAATATCATATTTGAGAAGTGTGTTCCTCAGGCTTTTCAAAAGATGTGGAGAATCAAAAAAAAAGTGAACCTTCTCAACATCGACTGTAAAGGAAGGATTTTCAGTTGTCATGCCAGAGTCTGGAACAAGGAACGATGCACTCCTCTTGATCACAAACTGTAAACATAACTCTGTGTCCCGTGTCCTTGACTTTTATTATTGCTGTTTCATACAGTTCCCTGAATTTACAAGTTTTAATCCCTCCCGAATAAAAGAAACATCCTAAAACAAGTTTCCATCTTTTCAATAAGCCCTTAACCATGAACACGAGTGCATGATTTGCTGGTTTCAAACTCTTCCCATGCTCTCCGAAATCCTCCCTTCCTATGATAGAATCAGAGGCTTTGTCAAAATGCAATGATTCTTTAATACTCATGGCATCAAATGCAATCCCACAAAGTGTCTCTTCTTTTGACAAAGCCTGTGCTCTTTTCTTCAGGGCTGTCAGAGTCTGTTTGCTCCAGCCAACATTTAGTGAAATACCTCTGAGCCATGAGTGAAGTGTTGAAACTGAAGGCAAGTGAAATACTGTGCTGAGAAATCGATAAGATTTTGGACTTTGATAGTATAAGGCCAGAGCAAACCTTCTCTCTTGTACCCCATATCTCCTACCAGGCTTAGATCTTGCAGCATGTTGAACCTGTCCTTTGAAAAAATCCACCACTTTTGGATCTAGGAAATTGCTGGCTTTGGCCAAAAACTGCCCAGGAGTGGTAATGGCCTGAGCTTTGAGCTGCCTCACCTGCCGGCGCAGACGGCAGACCGTCTTCTGCAACAATTGCAGTTTTGATGTCTCTGAAAATGCATACACCAATATTAAAAGTTAAATTTCACAGCACTCTTCTCACAATTCTAAATAATAAAATATGTGCATGTTAATGCATTATTATTGCTATTAGGACAGTGAATACAAGCAATGACTTTTATCTGCACGCCAGCTTAGACTGGAAAGGCTTTAGTTAGATTACCTGACAAGAGTAGTATTTCCAGATGGGGGAGAGGGTACAACTGGAGACTTGACAAAAATAATATCAAGATCTACATGCACTGATGATCCATATACATCTCTGGTGTTCAATCTCTACTGAAACATACGTCAAAATGGTGCCACACTAAAAATCTAAAAATTCTCAGTTTCTGCAATGTTAGTCATACCCAAATCCTGCCTGCTATCTAACTTTCCTTTTTACAATTATAATCCATTAAACTGGTGGTCTCCGGGATGTGCCACTTTACCCAACAAACTAATCCTTATTACTTATTAAAACCATTTGAACACTTGCATAGATCATAATTCAATTATTATCCCAGCTCCTCCACATGTCCATCCAGTGTAATGTGGGTGATGTGGAATGGTTCAGCCTCATGTCTCCCATGCATACATTAAGTTTAGAGAATAATACTGTTCCTTGTAGCTCCCATTTCCCTGATACTCACGACTATCCCTTTAAGAATAACGTATGAAGAATCACATTTTTTGGTTTCATAATACAAGGAAAAGCCTGAGTATGTGATTAAAGATGGGATATTAAATAGCAGGGATATTGACCTCATTTCTAGGGTGCTGCCATATTTGGGAGTGAATGGTAAACATGATCACATCAGTAGCATGGACAAATGTTTGTAAGTGGCACTTCAGGGTTATGCTACCTCTTCAAAGCTTGACCAGTCATGGTTTAAAGTGGAACAGGATAAACAAGAGACAGGCAGGTATTTGTGGACACTACTGTTACTATCAATTGCCAACCTATGGCAAAATTTGAACCTATGCTATCAAGAACATAAGACCTATGTTCTGATCACTCACTACTGCCATAAGAATATAGTAAACAGTTTAAATGTCATTCAAAATATCAACCTTTTTACATATATTTTCTTAAGATATGTAACAGTTAAATATTGAACTCAATTTGTATGCAGGGATGTGAGGTATATTGTTAAGCTGTAATGTTTCCAACACATTAAATGTGGTCATAACAACACTGAACAGTAACTAGAGGATAAATTATCATTGAGCACAAGAGGTTGTTTACTGTATTTTGGTGAGCTTGATGGCCGAGTCGGGTTTCCTCCAACCCCTTCAGTTTCACACCCTGTTGAGAGGCAATTTCTTAATCACAGTGAAAAATGGATGCAAATGGTCACTAAAATTAATTATTATACTCGGCGTCACAAATTTTGGCACAGAATTTAGAGAAGGACTACCAGACTTGGCGTGAGTCTCTGTTGAGGTAAATGATCCCCTTCACTCATTGGGCTATATGTACATTGTTTTAATGTGCATCATTGTTACGTTAAACGATGATGATGCTGATGATGTATTATTGTCTTTTTTTGTCATTTTATAGGGCAGGACTACTAAAAGTAAGGCTATTAGCATCAACTTTCTCTCTAAATCAGCATTGCTATCAGCTATATGTAGAGTTATTCTTATAATTACTCTTCCTGCTGATAATGGAGATGCATGTCAGGATTAAGCATCACATACAAGGAAAGAATTGTTATATAGGGAAACAGGGAACTTTTAGGTTCACATAATAGACAAGGTTTGTTATACACAAAAAAATTGGATGCTTCAGATGTTTAAGATTTTTGGATATAACATCACCCCCCTCCTCCAAATTGGTTCTTTAAAGCAAGGGTTGACTATGGCTGATTATTTTTTGCGGCAGGTTTCATGACACTTTTTTTAATGCAAAGCATCTGGAAATTAATGACTATTACGAAATACGTCTCATGAGTAGCTACTAAACTTGACAGCCTGAAAGGATG
>NW_026112233.1:30000-37500 GCF_024679095.1 Eriocheir sinensis
ACCCGCCCACGGTCTCCCATAGAGGCCCCCTCTCCTGTTCTATAGTCTCCTTGAGCTGAATCGTGCTGTCATTGTTTAAGTACTTCTTTTGTAGTTTTAGTTGTGTTTTAATGGCGCAAAATACTTGAAAAGAATGTGGTGCCTCTTTTCACGGGTTTAAGTTGTGTTAGGGAAGTGTTTTGGGGGAAACTGTTGGATCTCACGGCATTGATAGCGGCTTTAATAGCGGAAAATGATGAATTAAACGTCATTGTTTTTTTTTGTGTGGATTTAATTTGAGTTTTTATTTTTATTTTGGTTTGGTAAGTATTTTTTTAATTTATAAAACATCAACTAGGGGGAAATAGTTTGTTAGCACCCTCTTCTCTCTCGCCTCCAAAATAGATAGATATATATATATATATATATATATATATATATATATATATATATATATAGAGAGAGAGAGAGAGAGAGAGAGAGAGAGAGAGAGAGAGAGAGAGAGAGAGAGAGAGAGAGAGAGAGAGAATATTAAAGGAATTCTGGTAGTAGTAGTAATAGTAATAGTAGTAGTAGTAGTAGTAGTAGTAGTAGTAGTAGTAGTAGTAATAGTAGTAGTAATAATAGTAGTAGTAATATTAGTAGTAGTAATAGTAGTAATAGTAGTAGTAGTGGTAGTAGTAGTAGTAGTAGTAGTAGTAGTAGGGATGGGACCAAGGGCGCAGAGCTTCTACGCAAGACTCGCCGAAACACTGGCGGATAAGAAACAGCAGCCAAGAACCAGTGTGGTCGGCTGGATGAGATGCAGGCTGTCCTTCTCCCTCCTGAGGTCAGCCTTGGTCTGCCTGAGAGGAACCAGGTCACCTGCACCCAAAACCACCCGCATTGCCGACCTGGACTTTGAGGCGACGGTGGTTGATAGTCGTATCAACCACAAGCTCTGTTAGCTTAAAAGTAATATGTTTAGTAAGGTTAATAATATTAAATAAAGATGGTTGTCGGCCACAGTCATTGGCGGGGTGGGGCCAATGAATTGCTTTATGAAAGGATATGAGAGAATATACCGCTCACAACACAACTCTAATAGATGGAGGCCTCCGTTTTATTATTAAAAAAAAAAAGAAGTTTGTAAAAAAAAGAAAAAAAAAGTTGCAGTAGTAGTAGCAGTAGTAGTAGAAGTAGTAGTAGTAGTAGTAGTAGTAGTAGAAGTTGCAGTAGTAGTAGTAGTAGTAGTAGTAGTAGTAGTAGTAGTAGTAGTAGTAGTAGTAGTAGTAGTGATAGTAGCATTGCTGACCTGGACTTTGAGGCGACGGTGGTTGATAGTCGTATCAACCACAAGCTCTGTTAGCTTAAAAATAAAATGTTTAGTAAAGTTTGTAATATTAGATAAAGATGGTTGTCGGCCACAGTCATTGGCGGGGTGGGGACAATGAATTGCTTTGTGAAAGGATATGAGAGAATATACCGCTCACAACGCAACTCTAATAGATGGAGGCCCGTTAAAAAAAAAAAAAGTAGTAGTAGTAGTAGTAGTAGTAGTAGTAGTAGTAGTAGTAGTAGTAGTAGTAGTTGCAGTAGTAGTTGCTGTAGTAGTAGTAGTAGTAGCTGCAGTAGTAGTAGTAGTAGTAGTAGTAGTAGTAGTAGTAGTAGTTGCAGTATTAGTAGCAGTAGTAGTAGCAGTAGTAATATTTATTGATGTATGAACTGGCTGAGTCGTGAGTGGACTAGAAATCATGAATTTAGTTGTGTTAATATTTAATGTTAATTTATTACTCATGATCCAATTTGATAATACTAATGTCATCATATCCCGGGGAAGAGACTTTTATATTAAGAATGACAGACTTAACTTCTGGTAGTGTAGTGGGTCGTAAGTAGAAAGAAAATGGAACCGATTCGGGGAGATAAGTGGAAAAAGGTGTTTGGGTCTCTGGGATGTTCGTGGCTAACGTGTTTCCAGTATTACTGAAATAGTTATTGAAAGCGTTCGCTACATTAAAAGAATCTGTTACGGTATCACCATTGAATAAAACAAATGAAGGAAGTTTCGCTTGTTTTTTAGCGAGTAGACTATTCATAGTGGACCAGCAGGTCTTTTTGGAGTCCCCTGCTTCACTTGACAACTTGTTCTTATAGTAATTTGCTTTGGCTGTTCTTATGGTCGTTGTTGATTTATTTCTATATGATTTAAAGGCGTTTTCATATCTAAAGGGCCACTTGGCATACAGTTTTTGAAGTTTGTTACGATGTTTAATTGAATTCTTAATGGCAGAAGTGATATAAGGTTTGCCTATATGCTTTTCTTTAATTGTTATTGTGTCCAACGGGAAGTGCTTATTATACAGTTCAGTAAATTTCGTTATGTACCTGCCAAACAAATAATTTACTCCATAATCACAGGCATTTGAATTCCAGCTAATGTTAATTAAATCAAGTTTAAATGCACTTATGCTTTCATTGGAAAGATTTCTTCTTGTTATAGTATTAACAGTATTAGGTGAGTGGACAGTGTTGTTTAGTGAAAATGAACTAACAACAGGGAAATGATCACTAATTGAGCTATATATAATACAACTTGTTAAATAATAATCAAAATTGTTGAGAGAGAGAGAGAGAGAGAGAGAGAGAGAGAGAGAGAGAGAGAGAGAGAGAGAGAGAGAGAGAGAGAGAGAGAGAGAGAATAGTAATAAACGAAGATGAACACACACACACACACACACACACACACACACACACACAAAGATCCCACACACATGCACACGGAGTCCCTTATACAACCCCTCACCCCCCACCACACACACACAAAGAGCCCCTTGTACACACACACACACACACACACACACACACACACACACACACACACACACACACACACACACACACACACGTGCGCGCTCCGGTGGCTCAATCGGCAGAGCGCTGCGCTGCGAGGCTTAACGGCCAAACAGCGGCGGTCCGAGCCGCGCTCAGGCCAGATTCTTTCCGTTGACTAGGAGTGGTTACTGTCCCCCTTGAGCAAGGGTGATGGGGGGTGTGGCGTGAGAGGTTCGGGCAGTGCCCAGAGATCGACGATGATGAGCACTTGCTCACGTCGGGAGGGTGCCTGCTGTCGATCACGAGTCCAACACGTGATCAGGCCGTGGTGAATTTTACACACACACACACACACACACACAGAGAGAGAGAGAGAGAGAGAGAGAGAGAGAGAGAGAGAGAGAGAGAGAGAGAGAGAGAGAGAGAGAGAGAGAGAGAGAGAGAGAGAGAGAATTCTCTCTCTCTCTCTCTCTCTCTCTCTCTCTCTCTCTCTCTCTCTCTCGTTTCCTGCTACAATGTTTCCTACACTCTCCTTGTTTTAAACACATCCCCGTCACATATGGTCTGCCTACCCTTTGGTTAACACATTTTCTTCCCTTTCTTCTATTCTCTGTTTTTCCTTTCCACTCTGCACTCGCCCATTCAGCGCATTCAGTCCCCTCTATCTACCGTTGTCCTTATGCCGCGACGAAGAGAATGGGGGCCGGGTTATTCACACAGTGCCTGATTTGGGGGACTCCCTCCAAGTTACTCTCACAGAAGCAGCATGTTTTTCCTTGCCACCAGTACCTCTCCATTTGCCTCATTGCCCCTGGATTATATGGGTCGCAGGGTACAAGAGCTGCCTCGCTGCGCCACAGGGACACGTCACCACACTGTTACGCAGACTACGATGTGACCTTCGTTGGCGCCTCGTGGGCCGCGGTGGGTTCCGGGAACGAGGGAGCCTCTTCTGCTGTCTTGGTCCACTCGCATAAACATGACGCACGAGGAAGTGATGGGAAAGACAGCCACGCGCGGAGAAAAGTCAGTGTTGTCAGACGCTTCCATCCCCTACGTCAACTATTTCCGGCAGGGACATGGATGGATGGGGAGACTTGTCAACCTCTGTGCTCCTCTCGTCCTTGGCTCAAAGTCATGACTGCAGACATTGCAAAAAACAGACACACTTGAGGATAAACAAACAGGTTGACGGCTAGACCAGCAGGCACGGAGATGAAGGGACAGGCAGACGGGTACTTGTGGTGGACGGACAGACAGAGACGCAGGGGGCGAGGCAGACGAAGAGACAGACAACACATCAAAGGGAGTGGAGGCAGATGATGAACTTCTGGGCAAAAAATCTTTGGGCGGAAGAGTCGAGCTGAGGAACGTCAGGCTTTTCCTATTTCAGACGTCATGGACTTGTTGCCTCTGCTAACTACAGAAAGATAGATAAATAGTGATACATACATAAATATATATATATATATAGAGAGAGAGAGAGAGAGAGAGAGAGAGAGAGAGAGAGAGAGAGAGAGAGAGAGAGAGAGAGAGAGAGAGAGAGAGAGAGAATACAAAAATAGTAATAAACACAATAAACAAGAAAGATGAACACACACACACACACACACACACTCACAAAGACCCCTATATACTCACCCCACCACCCACCCCCACGAAACCAGACAGAGAGAGAGAGAGAGAGAGAGAGAGAGAGAGAGAGAGAGAGAGAGAGAGAGAGAGAGAGAGAGAGAGAGAGAGAGAGAGAGAGAGAGAGAGAGGAGTATTGGAGGAAAAAGAAAAAGAACGAAAGAAAGAAGATGAAGAAGAAATGGAAGAAAGGAAGAAAGAAGAAGACGAAGAATACAAATAAAAATAATGAGAAGAGAAAGAAGAAGGAACATTAGAATAAGAACAAGAATATGAACAGAAACATTACCTAGAAGGGGAAGGCGAAGAAGTGGAAGAGAAACAAGAAGAGGAGGAGGAGAAGAAGAAGAAGAAGAAGAAGAAGAAGAAGAAGAAGAAGAAGAAAGAAGAAGAAGAAAGAAGAAGAAGAAAAAAGAAGAAGAAGAAGAAGAAGAAGAAGAAGAAGAAGAAGAAGAAGAAGAAGAAGAAGAAGGAGAAAAAGAAGAAGGGAAGAAGAAGAAGAAGAAGAAGAAGAAGAAAAAAAGAAAAAGAAAAAGAACATAAGATTAACAAGAAAGAAACAAAGTCAAGGCCAATGCGTTTTAATGACTCCCAGCAACACACACACACACACACACACACACACACACACACACACACACACACCGCTTCGTGGCGCAACTGGCTTCAAAGGCGGGATTCTTTCCGTTGACTAGGAGTGGTTACTGTCCCCCTTGAGCAAGGGTGATGGGGGGTGTGGCGTGAGAGGTCCGGGCAGTGCCCAGAGATCGACGATGATGAGCACTTGCTCACGTCGGGAGGGTGCCTGCTGGCGATGACGAGTCCAACACGTGATCAGGCCGTGGTCTCTCTCTCTCTCTCTCTCTCTCTCTCTCGACAAAACATCACCTTCACCTCAAGCTCACAACGTCATATGTCATAAGGAGAAATAAAATACATAGATAAATACATAGATATATAACTAATAGATAATAAATAAATAGATAAATAGATAGATAAATTGAACAATAGAGATAGCTAAATATATAGAGATTAATTGATAGTGATAAATCGATAGATAAATAGATAGAGATATAAATAGATATATAGAAAAAATGATAGATAGATAAATAGATAGATAAATAGAAAAATATATAGAAAAATAGTTGGATAAATATATAGATATAAATAGATGGATAGATTAATAGATAGATAAATACATAGATAAAGAGATAGATAGATTAATAGATAGATAGATAGATAAATAGATAAATAGTTAGATAGATTGATAAATAGATAGATAGAGAGATAGATAAACAATTAGATGATAAATAGATAGATAGATAAATAGATAACTGGATAGATAGATAGACAGATATAGATATGTAGATAGATAACTAGATATATCAATAGATAGGTCGATAAATAGATAGATAGATAGTTATAGATATAAAGATAAATAAAAAGATAGATAAATAGATGAATAAATATATAAAGAAACCCACAAACGAACACACTCACCAGCACCACCCCGGAAAGCTGTCTGTCACATCTTAGAGAGAGAAAGTGAGAGAGTGTGCGAGAAAGTAAATGAGAGAGAGAGAGAGAGAGAGAGAGAGAGAGAGAGAGAGAGAGAGAGAGAGAGAGAGAGAGAGAGAGAGAGAGAGATGAAAAGAAAGAAAAAAAGACAGCAAGCTTGAAGGAAAACGAGGAAAAAAGGGAAGGTAAAGATGTAGAGAAAATGAAGGAAAATAGAGAAAGACGGAATGAAGTAATGATCGCAAAAACGAGCAACTTTTTTTTTTTTTTTTTTTTTTTTTTTACAGCTAAGGAGACAGCTCAAGGGCGCAAAGAAAAAAAAAAGAAAAAAAGGCCCGCTACTCACTGCTCCCGAACAGAGGTTAAAGGAGTGTCCAAAATCAGAGGTTAATTTTGGGAGGAGAGGTGTCCTGATACCCTCCTCTTGAAAGAGTTCAAGTCGTAGGCAGGAGGAAATACAGATGAAGGAAGATTGTTCCAGAGTTTACCAGCGTGAGGGATGAAAGAGTGAAGATGCTGGTTAACTCTTGCATAAGGGGTTTGGACAATATAGGGATGAGCATGAGTAGAAAGTCGAGTGCAGCGGGGCCGCGGGAGGGGGGGAGGCATGCAGTTAGCAAGTTCAGAAGAGCAGTCAGCGTGGAAATATCGATAGAAGATAGAAAGAGAGGCAACATTGCGGCGGAATTTAAGAGGTAGAAGACTATCAGTATGAGGAGGAGAGCTGATGAGACGAAGAGCCTTAGCCTCCACTCTGTCCAGAAGAGCTGTGTGAGTGGAGCCCCCCCACACATGAGATGCATACTCCATACGAGGGCGGACAAGGCCCCTGTATATGGACAGCAACTGTGCAGGGGAGAAGAACTTACGGAGACGGTACAGAACTGGAAGCAAGGAGCGATTTACGAAATAAAAGAGCAACACAGAACGAAAACAGTCACAAGGAAAGCAGACAAAGGAGCAAAGGAAAGATCGGGAACGCAAGATACATGGAGGGATGTGGCGGGTAACGCAGGAATTGACAGAGAAAGGAGTGAAAAGAAAGAAGGAAGGAAATAGGAAAAAAACGGCAAACAAAATCAAGTGGGAAATAAAAAACAAAAAAAAAAGAAAAAAAGAAAAGGACGCAAGAGGGAACCTAATAGAGATACACAGAAGTAAGAGACAAAAATAAATGTTATATAGAGACACCGAAATATAGAAGACACAGATTGAGAATTAAGGAAATAATAAAAAAATGAAAGAAAGGAAGATTAAATGAAAACAGAGAAAAAAAAGATAGAGAAAGAAAGCAGGAAAGAATAATATAAAACAATAACAACAATGGTGATGATAATAATGATAATAATAATAATAATAATAATAATAATAATAATAATAATAATAATAATAATAATAATAATAATAATAATAATAATAATAATAATAATAATAATAATAATAATAAATGATAATAATAATAATAATAATAATAATAATAATAATAATAATAATAATAATAATAATAATAATAATAATAATAATAATAATAATAATAATAATAATAATAATAATAAT
>NW_026112233.1:52500-82500 GCF_024679095.1 Eriocheir sinensis
ATAAATAGCTAGATAAATAGATAGATAAATAGATAGATAAAAATATAGATAAATATATAGATAAATATATAGATAAATAGATAGATAAATATATAGATAGATAGATAAATATATAGATAGATAGTTAAATAGATAGATAAATAGATAGATAAATAGATAGATAGATAAATAGATAGATAAATATATAGATAAATATATAGATAGATAAATATATAGATAAATATATAGATAGATAGATAAATATATAGCTGGATAGTTAAATATATAAATAGATATATAACTAGATAGATAAATAGATAGATAGATAAATAGATATAAATAGATAGATAAATAGACAGATAGATATATAGATAGATAGATAGATAGATAAATAGATAGATAGATAAATAGATAGATAAATAGATAAATAAATAGATAGATAGATAAATAGAAAGATAAATTGATAGATAAATACCTAGATAAAAAGATAGATAAATAGATAGATAAATAGATAGATAAATAGATATAGATAGATAAATAGATAGATAAATAGATAAATAAATAGATAGGTAGATAATTAGATAGATAGATAGATAAATAGATAGATAAATATATAGATAGATAAATAGATAGATAGATAAATAGATAGATAGATAGATAAATGGATAGATAAATAGATAGATAAATAGCTAGATAAATAGATAGATAAATAGATAGATAGATAAATAGATAGATAGAGAGATAAATAGATAGATAAATAGATTGATAAATAGATATATAGATAAATAGATAGATAAATAGATAGATAAAAAATAGATAGATAAATAGATAGATAAATGGATAGATAGATTAATAGATAGATGAATATATAGATAAATAGCTAGATAAATAGCTAGATAAATAGAAGATAAATAGATAGATAGATAAATAGATAGATAAATAGATAGATATATACATAGATAAATAGATAGATAAATAAGTAAGTAGATGAAGAGAGAGAGAGAGAGAGAGAGAGAGAGAGAGAGAGAGAGAGAGAGAGAGAGAGAGAGAGAGAGAGAGAGAGAGAGAGAGAGAGAGAGAGAGAGAGGATATGTTTATCTTCATGTGTTTTGAATAAGTTGCGCCTCTCAAGGTTAGGGCGTCAATGCATGCCTTGTCGTGCAGTCCTGGGGCCGCTTTCACAGTCATTTTGTTTGTTTTGATCGTTATCAATGGCGGCGATCTCTGTTATAGTATTTCCACGTCAAACTGGCCGATGGGGTAGTGGCGGCTGCGGGGTTAGCCTAGCCCCGCACCTTGCCACACACTCTCAACACCTCTCGCTTCCTCTGCAGCCGCCACTACCCCATCGGCCAGTTTCACGTGGAAAACTATAGCGTCGATCGCGGCCATTGGTAACGATCAAAACAAACAAAGCGTGACTGTGAAAGCGGCCCCTAGAGTAGGTCCTTGACAGCACAACAGAGCCGCTTTTGTGCACAAGTTCGTCACGCGGGAAGCCTTGGAAACATAATCCACCGAGAGAGAGAGAGAGAGAGAGAGAGAGAGAGAGAGAGAGAGAGAGAGAGAGAGAGAGAGAGAGAGAGAGAGAGAGAGAGAGAGAGAGAGAGAGAGAAGGAGCTAGAGGAAAATCTATTGGCAAAGAAGCGAAAAATGAGCGAAAAAAGAAAAGGAATGACGGAATGTGACGAGAAACATGACGGCGGGAAACAATACTGGAACGAAGAATGAACAAACAAGGAAAAGGAATGACGGAATGTGAAGAGAAACATGACGGCGGGAAACAATACTGGAACGAAGGATGAACAAACAAGGAAAAGGTAGTGACGGGACACATGATACACCTGTCCAGGATTACAAAGAGAGAAAGGGTGTTTCCTGGAGGCAGAGAAGAACAAAGAAATATAAGGAAGCCACCTGCAGCCCCCTGCCCCCAAAATATTACAGAAGAAAGGAAAAAAACGGAAGTATGCCTGCACCACCCTCCCGAGCCCTTTCCCCTCCACCGGAAGAGAAAACATGGAGAAAAAGATGCGTGAAGTGACCTCGTTCCTCCCATCTCCTCCTTTTCCTCCTAAAAAAGAAAACAGGAAAAAGAAAAAGAAAAATCTGATGTTAAAACTGACTGCTTTCCCCCGACCCCCAAACAGTCAAAACAACAGAGAAATAGTGAAGATAACACCAATGATGATAATGATAATAGTCATAATAATGATAAGGGTAGCAATAATAATAGTGATAAAAGTAATGATAATAACAATAATAACAGTAACTGCCTTGCCTTCAATCTCCGCGCGCAAAAAGTCGGAAGGTGGAAACACGTGTTGTTGCCAGACGTTTCCTTCTTCATCCTCGTCGCCTCAAAAAACAGGAAAAATAACAAAAAATGCTGAGAACTTACTTAAAAGAACAAACAACAGCGAACACAAAGTCTCGTGCAATAACCCACTACTTTCCCAACAACTTTCCTCACTCTAAAAAAAAAAAGGAAAAAAATATCCTACTAAAAACAGTAGTAGTATTTTTTATACACACACACACACACACACATATTATTATTATTATTATTATTATTATTATTATTATTATTATTATTATTATTATTATTATTATTATTATTATTATTATTATTATTATTATTATTAGTAGTAGTAGTAGTAGTAGTAGGCTAGTAACTGTAGTAGGAATAGTAGTAGTTGCAGTAGTAGTAGTAGCAGTAGTAGTAGTAGTAGTAGTAATTGCAATAGTAGAATTCTAACAGACAAAAAATACAAGAAAGTAAAATAAAGAAATATTCCTTTCTGCAGATAAAGACATTTTTTCGAATTGGGCAGAGGAGGAGGAGGAGGAAGAAGTGGAAGAGAAGGACGAGGAGGAGGAAGAAGAGGAGAAGGACGAGGAGGAAGAGAAGAAGAGGAGGAGAAGGAGGAGGAAGAGAAGAAGAATTAAACTGATGAATAAACGCAACCATTTCCTCTATGGCTAGAAGAGGAGAAGGAGGAGGAGGAAGAGAGGGAGGAGGAGGAGGAGGAGGAGGAGGAAGAGGGGAAGGAAGAGGAGGAGGAGGAGGAGGAGATTTCTCAACATAGAAACATCAATTAAAATTCGTTGTTAGTTTTGTTTCACTTCCTTTCCATCCTCTCTCACTACTCTTCCTTCTTCTTCTTCATCTTCTTCTTTTTCTTCTTCTTCTTCTCTTTCCTTCTTCTTCTTCTTCTTCTTCTTCTTTTTCTTCTTTCCCTTCCATTTTCTTCTTCTTCTTCTTCCTTCTCCTTCTTTTTCTTCTTCTTCTTCTTCTTCCTTCTTCTTCTTCTTCTTCTTCTTTTTCTTCTTTACCTTCCATCTTCTTCTTCTTCTTCTTCTTCTTCTTCTTCATCTTCCTTCTTCTCCTTCCTTCTTCTTCTTCTTCTTCTTCTCCTTCTTCTTCTTCTTCTTCTTCCATCTGCCTTTACTGTTCGCCCGACCTTCCATTTCCATAGCTGCCAGATGCTCTCCTCCTCCTCCTCTCAGGCTCACCATTACCGCACTAATCAAAGATATTTATTCCCATGAACCAATGACACGAGAGAGAGAGAGAGAGAGAGAGAGAGAGAGAGAGAGAGAGAGAGAGAGAGAGAGAGAGAGAGAGAGAGAGAGAGAGAGAGAGAGAGAGAGAGAGATAATAGTAATAAACGAAGATACACACACACACACACACACACACACATACACACACACACACACACTGGGTGCAGTCACAGGCCCGAGAAGAGGGGGGAGGGGGGAGGGGGGGCTACAAGGCTTTATAATGACGCATACTGGCAGTAACCGGGCAGTTCACCTGCAGTTCTGCAAGGCATCTTGACCTGCTGCCTGTCAGACGAGTCTTGGGAAAATATCACTTGCCAGAAGATCAGAAGTAATGACACTTGCTGTTGCTGAGCGTCGCGGTCATGGCCGTGGTCGTATGCGGTAGAGCCAGCCAGCACTCCCGCCCCTGCTGCAGAAGGCGACACGAGCAACGTTCTCCGGTAGGTCCGTAGTGTCCAGTCTTCTTCGTCGCCGGGCGGGCTTCAGCGAGGCGTGTGGCCGAAGCCCCGACAGCTGCGCACCCGCCTCCGGTGCAGCGCCTAACGCCGTCAGGAACTCGCTGGCAGGTAATGATGCTTATTCCCCAAAGAAATACAGCCTTTCGTGTAATATAACCATACACCACCGCAGTGGAGAGACCTGACGACGAAGTAACGTAACTAATCCAATCAAATAATGTAAAGTAGACCCATCAAATATGATGCCCAAAACCCCAGTAAGCATGTACGCAGCCAAATCACACATTAAACAACGGCATTAGCGACTGTTACTTTTATTCCGTTGGTGACCTACCGCAGTACAGGACCAACCCTTTGCCTGACCATGCAGGAGGCGAGAGCTGCTGCAGGAGGTGCGTCAAGTCGTGCGTCACTACGACAACCGACCGCGTCACTGCAAGGACCTGCTGGACGGCGGGATAGCAGTAAGCGCGCCTCGCCACGTGTACCCTTTTCCCTGCAGCCTTGGGAGCCAGCGCGGCAGGTAATACCGCGACCAAACGACTGGACGGAGGGGCTGGACGGTGTTCCAGGAGATGCTAACTAAATCTCACCGTCCGGGAAGATTTTAACCGGACCTGGCGAGAATATGACTTGAAGCTCTGGCCATCTCGAGGGCGTAGAGTTCTGGCTGGGCCTGGACCTGCTGCACGACCGACATCGACGGCCCTTTTCAGAACTGGGTGCACGACATGGCGGATTGGGACGACGGGAAAACGGCACGCAAAGTACGGCTTCTTCTGGCTGTCGGCCCTCCAAGCACTGGGTACCGCCTCACTGTTGACAGGTGAGCCAAGATGTTATGGAGAGCTTTTACAAAGTCGTTGCAGTAACAGTAGTAGCAGTGGTAGTAGTAGCATTGGTAGTATAGTATTGGCAGTAGTAGTACGGTAGTAGTGGATTACTGGGCAATGCTACACAGGAACAAAATAGCAGGAGGAAGAGTGATGGAAGAGGAAGGAACAGATGGAAAGGAGTGTGTGAAGGGGCAGGAAGAGATAAAGCAGGAGGGAAAGATGAACAAAAAAGAGGGCAGGAAATAGGAAGGGGGAGAGGATGAAGGGGCAGGAGGGAGAGGGGCAGCAGGAGAGAGGTGATGGAAGGGGCAGGAGAGGATGAAGCAGGAGGGAGATGAAGGGGCAGGAGGAGAATGAACAGGAGGGAGAGGTGATGGAAGGGCAGGAGAGAGGTGATGAACAGGAGGGAGAGGTGATGGAACAGGAGAGAGGCACACACATGGGCACATACACACAGGATGACACACAGGAGGAGAGGTATGGAAGGGGCAGGAGGGAGGTGATGAATAGGGAGGTATGAAGGGGCAGGGAGAGGTGATGGAACAGGAGGATATATGGAAGGGGCAGGATATATATATATATATATATATGAAGGGGCAGGGGAGAGGGTGATGGAAGGGGGCAGGAGGGAGAGTGATGGAAGGGGCAGGAGGGAGAGGTGATGAAGGGGGCAGGAGGGAGAGGATGGAAGGGGCAGGAGAGGAGAAGGAATGGAAGTGATGAAGTTTCAGAGGAGGAGAGGATGGGGCAGGAGGAGAGGTGATGAAAAGGAGAGAGAGGAGGTACAAAGGGGTAATAGAGAGGTGATAAGGAGAAGATGAATGAAGGGGCAAGGGAGAGATGGAACAGGAGGGGAGAGGAAAGGGGCAGGAGGAGAGGTGATGGAAGGGGCAGGAGGAGAGGTGATGAAGGGGGCAGAGGGAGAGGTGATGGAAGGGGGCAGGAGGAGAGTCAACCTTCAGGAGGAGAGAAGATGGAACAGGAGGAGAGGTGATGGAAGGGCAGGAGGGAGATGAAGGGGCAGGAGGGAGAGGTGATGGAAGGGGCAGGAGGGAGAGGTGATGGAAGGGAAGGAGGGAGGTGACGAAGGGCCAGGAGGAGAGGACTGAGCAAAGGGAGAGGGGTAGAAAGGAGAGGTGATGGAAGGGGCAGGGAGAGGTGAGGAAGGGGCAAGAGGAGAGGTGATGGAAGGGGCAGAAGGCCAGGAGGAGGTGAAGGCAGAAGGAGAGAGGGGATGGAAATGGGAGGCGATGAAGGGGCAGGAGGAGATGAAGGGGCCAGGAGGGAGAAGTGATGAAGAGAGGAGAGGTATTTTAAAAGGAGAGGATGCAAGGGGGGTAGGAGGAGAGGCAAGAGATGGAAGGCAGGAGGGAGAGGATGGAAGGGCAGGAGGGAGAGGTGATGGAATAGGGGCCAGGAGGGGAGAGGTGATGGAAGGGGAACAGGAGGGAGAGGTGATGAAGGGCCAGGAGGGAGGAGGTGATGGAAGGGCAGGGAGGGAGAGGTGATGGAAGGGCAGGAGGGAGAGGTGATGGAAGGCAGGAGGGAGAGGTGATGAAGGGCCAGGAGGAGGAAGGGGCCAGGAGGGAGAGGTGATGAAGGCAGGAGGGAGAGGTGATGGAAGCAGAGGAGAGGTGATGGAAGGCCAGGAGGGAGAGGTGATGGAAGGGGGCAGAGGGAGAGGTGATGAAGGGGTGGAGGGAGAGGTGATGACAAATAGGGAGGGAGGCAGGAAGGGGCAGGAGGGAGATGAAGGGGGCAGGAGGGGAGAGGTGGATGAAGGGGCAGAGGGAGAGGTGATGGAAGGGCCAGGAGGGAGAGGTGATGGAAGGGGCAAGGGAGAGGTGATGGAAGGGGCAGGAGGGAGAGGTGATGGAAGGGGCAGGAGGGAGAGGTGATGAAGGGGGCAGGAGGGAGAGGTGATGAAAGGGGGCAGGAGGAGAGGTGATGGAAGGCAGGAGGGGAGGTGATGAAGGGAGGGGAGAGGCAGGAGGGAGAGGTGGAAGGGGGGTGGTGAAGGGAGGTGATGGGCAGGAGGAGAGGTGATGGAAGGGGGAGATGGAGCAAAGTAGGAGGAGGTGATGAAGGGGCAGGAGGGAGAGACGGGATGGGGGCAGGAGGAGAGGTCGAACAAGGAAGGGGACAAAGCAGGAGGGAGAGGATGGAAGGGGGCAGAGGGAGAGGTGATGGTTGGGCAGGAGGGAGAGGTGATGTGGAAGGTGATTGGGGCAGGAGGGAGGTGATGAAGGGGCAGGAGGAGAGGCATGGAAGGGGCAGGAGGGAGAGGTGATGGAAGCAGGGGAGAGGTGATGGAAGGGAGCAGAAGGTGATGGAAGGGCCAGAGGGAGAGGATGGCAACAGAAGGGGAGAGTGGAAGGGGGCAGGAGGAGAGGATGGAAGGGGGCAGGAGGAGATGGAATAAAGGAGGGAGAGGTGGGATGGAAGGGGGCAGGAGAGGTGATGGAAGGGGGCAGGAGGGAGAGGATGGAAGGGGCAGGAGGGAGAGGTGATGGAAGGCAGGAGGGGAGAGGTGGATGAAGGGGGCAGGAGGGAGAGGTGGATGAAGGGGCCAGGAGGTAAGAGGTGATGGAAGGGGCAGGAGGGAGAGGTGATGGAAGGGGGCAGGTGATGAAGAGGGGAGAGGTGATGGAAGGGGCCAGGGAGGAGGAATGGGGGAAGGGAGGATGGAAGGAGCTAGCAGGAGGGAGAGGTGATGGAAGGGGCAGGAGGGAGAGGTGATGAAGGGGCAGGAGGGGAGAGGTGATGAAGGGGCCAGGAGGGAGAGGTGAGCAATGGTAAGGGGCAGGAGGAGAGGTGGGAGAGGGCCAGGAGGGGAGAGGTGATGGAAGGGGCAGGGAGGGAGAGGTGATGAAGGGGGCAGGGAGGGAGAGAGAGGATGAAGGGGGTGGAGGGGAGAGGTGATGGAAGGGCCAGGTGGATGAAGGGAGAGGGTGGGATGAAGGGGGCAGGAAAGGGAGAGGTGATGAAGGGGCAGGAGGGAGAGGGATGGAAGGGGCAGAGGGAGAGGTGATGGAAGGGGAAGAGGTGAGGAGAGGTGATGGAAGGGGGCCAGTAGGGAGAGGATGTGAAGGGGCAGGAGGGAGAGGTGATGGAAGGGGGCAGGAGGGAGAGGTGATGGAAGGGGATGAAGGCAGGAGTATAAATGGAGAGGTGATGAAGGGGCCAGGGAGGGAGAGGATGGAAGGGGGCAGGAGGGAGAGGCAGATGAGAAGGGGGCAGGAGGGGAGAGGTGATGGAAGGGGCAGGATGGGAGAGGTGGATGAAGGGGCAGGAGGGAGGTGATGGAAGGGGGCAGAGGGAGAGGATGAAGGGGCAGGAAGGGGAGAGGCGGATGGACGGGGCAGGAGGGAGAGGTGATGGAAGGGGGCAGGAGGGAGAGGTGATGGAAGGGGGCCAGGAGGGAGAGGTGATGCAAGGCAGGAGGAGAGGTGATGGAAGGGGGCAGGTGATGGAAGGAGGGAGAGGTGATGAAGGGGGGCAGGAGGGAGAGGCAGATGGAAGGTGGCAGGAGGGAGAGGATGGAAAGGGGGCAGGAGGGAGAGGGGTGATGGAAGGGCAGGAGGGAGGTGAAAAGGTGGAGGAGAGAGATGAAGGGGCAGGAGGGGAGGATGAAGGGGGCAGGAGGGAAGAGGTGATGGAAGGGGCAGGAGGGGAGAGGTGATGGAAGGGGCAGGAGGGAGAGGTGATGGAAGGGGGGGGCAGGAGGAGAGGTGATGGAAGGGGGCAGGAGGAGGTGATGAAGGGGGCAGGAGGGAGAGGTGATGGAAGGGGCAGGAGGGAGGTGATGAAGGCCAGAGGAGAGGTGATGGAAGAGGGGCAGGAGGGAGAGGTGATGGAAGGGGACAGGAGGGAGAGGTGATGGAAGGGGGCAGGAGGAGAGGTGGATGAAGGGGCAGGAGGGAGAGGTGATGAAGGGGGCAGGAGGAGAGGTGATGGAAGGGGGCAGGAGGGGAGAGGATGAAGGGGGGGAGAGAGGAGAGGAAGATGGAAGGAAGGGCAGGAGGGAGAGGTGATGGAAGGGGGCAGGAGGGAGAGAGGTGATGGAAGGGGGCAGAAGGAGGAAGATGAAGAAGGGGCAGGAGGGAGAGGTGATGGAAGGGGCAGGAGAGGAGGAGGATGGAAGGGGGCAGGAGGGAGAGGTGATGGAAGGGGCAGGAGGGAGAGGTGATGAAGGGGATGATGGATGAAGGTGGGGCAGGAGGGAGAGGTGATGGAAGGGGGGGCAAGGAGGGAGAGGTGATGGAAGGGGCTAGGGGGGCAGGAAACAGGAGAGGTGATGAAGGGGTCAGGAGGGAGAGGTGATGGAAGGGGGCAGGAGGATGAGGTGATGGATGGGACAGGAGGGAGAGGTGATGGAAGGGCAGAGGAGAGGTGAAGGAAGGGGCAGGAGAGGTGAGAGAGGAGGTGATGAAGGGCCAGGAGGGAGAGGGTGATGAAGGGGCAGGAGGGAGAGGTGATGGGGGAGGGGCAGGGAGAGGTGATGAAGGGGCCAGGAGGGAGAGGATGGAAGGCAAGGAGGAGAGGTGATGGAAGAAGAGGAGGTGATGGAAGGGGGCAGGAGGAGGAGGTGATGGAAGGGGGCAGGAGGGGAGGAGAGGTGGATGAAGGGGGCAGGAGGGAGAGGTAGGAGAGGAGGAAGGAAGAGGAGGAGAGGATGAAGGGGCAGGAGGGGAGGTGATGAAGGGGGAGTGGAGAGGTGATGGAAGGGGGCTGAGGAAGGGAGGGAGAGGTGATGGAAGGGGCAGGAGGGAGAGGTGATGGAAGGGGCCAGGAGGGGGAGGTGATGGAAGGGGCAGGAGGGAGAGGTGATGTGAAGGGGCAGGAGGAAGAAGGATGGAAGGGGTGCAGGGGAGAGGTGATGAAGGGGGCAGGAGGGAGAGGTGATGAAGGGGCCAGGAGGGAGAGGATGGAAGATAGAAGGGAGGATGGATGGAAGGGCAGAGGGGAGAGGTGATGGAAGGAGGAGGAGAGGATGAAGGGCCAGAGGAGAGGTGATGGAAGGCAGGGGAGAGGTGATGAAGGGGAGAGAGGTGATGAAGGCAGGAGGAGAGGAGGATGGAAGAGGCAGGAGGAGAGGTGATGGGGCAGGAGGGAGAGGTGATAAAGTAAGGAGAAAGAAGGTGGGGCAGGGAGGGAGAGGTGATGGAAGGGGGCAGGAAGGAGAGGTGATGGAAGGGGGCAGGAGGGAGAGATGTTGGAAGGGGCAGGAGGGAGAGGTGATGAAGGGGCAGGAGGGGAGAGGTGATGGAAGGGGCAGGAGGGAGAGGTGATGGAAGGGGCAGGAGGGAGAGGATGGAAGGGGCAGGAGGAGAGGTTATGGAAGGGCCAGGAGGGAGAGGTGATGGAAGGGGGCAGGAGGGAGAGGTGATGAAAGGGGGGCAGGAGGGAGAGGTGATGGATAGGGGCAGGAGGGAGACGTGATGGAAGGGGCCAGAGGAGAGGAGATGAAGCAAGATGGAAGGGGCAGGAGGGAGAGGGGTGATGGAGAGGACAAGGTGGAGGAGAGGAGGAGGTGATGAAGGGGAGTCAGGAGGGGAGAGGTGGATGAAGGGGCTGAGGAGAGGATGGAAGGAAGGTGGAAGGGGAAGCAGGAGAGGAGGTGGGATGGAAGGGGGGCAGGAGGGGAGAGGAGGTGGATGGAAGGGGCAGGAGGGAGAGGTGATGGAAGGGGCAGAGGGAGAGGATGAGATGGAAGGCAGGAGGGGAGGGAGGAGGGCAGGAGGGGAGAGGTGATGAAGGGCCAGGAGGGGAGAGGTGATGGAAGGGGCAGGCATGGAGGGAGAGGTGATGAGGGACAAAGGGGGCAGGGATGGAGAGGTGAAGAGGAGAGGTGATGGAAGGCAGGAGGGGGGGAGAGGCAGATGAAGGGGGCAGGAGGGAGAGGTGATGGGGGCAGGAGGAGGGAGAGGTGATGGAAGGGCAGGAGGGAGAGGTGGAGGAAGGGGCAGGAGGGAGAGGTGATGGAAGGGGCAGGAGGGAGAGGTGATGATGGAGAGGGGGATGAAGGGGGCAGGAGGAGGTGAGAGGTGATGGAAGGTAGAGGGGCAGGAAGGGGCAGGGGGAGAGGATGGAAGGGGCAGGAGGGAGAGGTGGATGAAGGGGCAGGAGGGAGAGGTGATGGAAGGAAGGCAGGGAGAGGTGATGGAAGGGGCAGGAGGGAGAGGTGATGGAAGGAGGGAAGGGGCAGGAGGGAGGTGATGGAAGGAAGGAGGGAGGTGATGGACAAAGGAGGCAGGAGGGAGAGGTGAGGAAGGGGGCAGGAGGAGAGGTGGATGGAAGGGGCAGGAGGGAGGTGATGGAAGGGCCAGTAGGAGGGAGAGGTGATGGAAGGGGCAGGAGGGAGAGGTGATGAAGGGGGCAGGGGAGGGAGAGGTGATGAAGGCAGGAGGAGAGAGGATGAAGGGGCAGGGAGGGAGAGGTGATGGAAGGGGGCAGGAGGAGAGGTGGCAGGGGCCAGGAGGGAGAGGTGATGAAGGGGCAGAGGGAGGAGGATGGAAGGGGCAGGAGGAGAGGTGATGAAGGGAGGGAAGCAAAGGTGGAGGTGATGGGGCAGGAGGGAGAGGTGATGAAGGGGCAGGAGGGAGATGGAAGGGGCCAGGAGGAGAGGTGATGGAAGGAGGAGGGAGAGGTGATGGAAGGAGGAAGGGAGAGGTGATGGAAGGAAGGAGGGAGAGGATGGAAGGGGGAGGAAGGGGCAGGAGGTGGAAGGAGAGGTGAAGGGGCAGGAGGGAGAGGTGATGGAAGGCGCAGGAGGGAGAGATTGAAGGGGCAGGAGGGAGGAAGGGGCAGGAGGGAGAGGTGATGGAAGGGGCAGGAAGGAGGTGATGGAATGGGGCAGGAGGGAGAGGATGGAAGGGGCAGGAGGGGAGAGGTGATGGAAGGGGCAGGAGGGAGAGGTGATGGAAGGACAGGAGGAGAGGTGATGGAAGGGGGGCAGGAGGGGAGAGATGGAAGGGGCAGGAGGGAGGTGATGGAAGGGCCAGGAGGAGAGGATGGAAGGGGCAGGAGGAGGTGATGGAAGGGGCAGGAGGGAGAGGTGATGGAAGGGGCAGGAGGGGAGAGGTGATGGAAGGGGGCAGGAGAGAGAGGTGATGGAAAGCGGCAGGAGGGAGAGGTGATGGAAGGGGCCAGGAGGGAGAGGTGATGGAAGGGGGCAGGAGGGAGAGGTGATGGAAGTGGGCAGGAGGGAGAGGTGATGGAAGGCCAGGAGGAGAGGTGATGAAGGGGGCAGGAGGAGAGAGGTGATGGAAGGGGCAGGAGGAGAGGTGATGGAAGGGGCAGGAGGGAGAGGTGATGGAAGGGCAGGAGGGAGAGGTGATGGAAGGGGCAGGAGGAGAGGTGATGGAAGGGGCAGGAGGGAGGGGTAATGGAAGGGGCCTGAAGGGAGAGGTAATGAAAGGGGCCAGGAGGGAGAGGTGATGGAAGTGGGCAGGAGGGAGAGGTGATGGAAGGGGGCAGGAGGGAGAGGTGATGGAAGGAGGCAAGAGGGAGAGGTGATGGAAGGGGCCAGGAGGGAGAGGTGATGGAAGGGGGCAGGAGGGAGAGGTGATGGAAGGGCCAGGAGGAGAGGTGATGAAGGGGCAGGAGGGAGAGGATGAAGGGGCAGAGGGAGAGGTGATGAAGGGGCAGGAGGGAGAGGTGATGAAGGGGGCAGGAGGGAGAGGTGATGGCAGTGGGAAGGAGGGAGAGGTGATGAAGGGGCAGGAGGGAGAGGTGATGGAAGGGGGCAGGAGGAGAGGTGATGGAAGGGGCAGGAGGGAGAGGTGGATGAAGGGCCAGGAGGGAGAGGTGATGGAAAGTGGCAGGAGGGAGAGGTGATGGAAGGGGCCAGGAGGGAGAGGTGATGGAAGGGGGCAGGAGGGAGAGGTGATGGAAGGGGGCAGGAGGAAGAGGTGATTGAAGGAGGGAGAGGTGATGGAAGGCAGGAGGAGAGGTGATGGAAGGGGGCAGGAGGAGGTGATGGAAGGGGCAGGAGGGAGAGGTGATGAAGGGGGCAGGACGGAGAGGTGAGTGAAGGGGCCAGGAGGGAGAGGTGATGAAGGGGCAGGAGGAGAGGTGATGGAAGGGGCAGGAGGGAGAGGTGATGGAAGGGGCAGGAGGGGAGAGGTGATGGAAGGGGCAGGAGGGAGAGGGATGAAGGGGCAGGAGGAGAGGTGATGGAAGGGGCAGGAGGGGAGAGGTGATGGAATGGGGCAGGAGGGAGAGGTGATGGAATGGGCCAGGAGGGAGAGGTGATGGAAGGGGGCAGGAAGGAGAGGTGATGGAAAGGGGCAGGAGGGAGACGTGATGTAGGGGCCAGGAGGGAGAGGTGATGGAAGGGGGCAGGAGGGAGAGGTGATGGAAGGGGGCAGGAGGGAGAGGTGATGGAAGGCGGCAAGAGTGAGAGGTGATGGAAGGGGCAGAGGAAGAGGTGATGGAAGGGGCAGGAGGGAGAGGTGATGGAAGGGGCAGGAGGGAGGTGATGGAAGGGGGCAGGATGGAGAGGTGATGAGAGGGGGCAAGAGGGAGAGGTGATGGAAGGGGGCAGGAGGGAGAGGTGATGATAGGGGGCAAGAGGGAGAGGTGATGGACTGGGGCAGGATGGAGAGGTGATGAAGGGGCAGGAGGGAGAGGTGATGAAGGGGGCAGGAGGGAGAGGTGATGAAGGGGCCAGGAGGGAGAGGTGATGAAGGGGGCAGGAGGGAGAGGTGATGAAGGGGGGCAGGAGGAGAGGTGATGGAAGGGGCAGAGGGAGAGGTGATGAAGAGGGCAGGAGGGAGTGTTGATGGAAGGGGTCAGGAGGGAGTGATGATGAAGGGGCAGGAGGGAGAGGTGATGGAAGGCAGGAGGGAGAGGTGATGGAAGGGGGCAGGAGGGAGAGGTGATGGAAGGCAGGAGGAGAGAGGTGATGGAAGGGGCAGGAGGGAGAGGTGATGGAAGGGGCAGGAGGGAGAGGTGATGGAAGGGGCAGGAGGAGAGGTGATGGAAGGGCACAGGAGAGAGAGGTGATGGAAGGGGACAGGAGGGAGAGGTGATGGAAGGGGGCAGGAGGGAGAGGTGATGGAAGGGGACAGGAGGGAGAGGTGATGGAAGGGGGCAGGAGGGAGAGGTGATGGAAGGGGCCAGGAGGGAGAGGTGATGGAAGGGGCCAGGAAGGAGAGGTGATGGAAGGGGGCAGGACGGAGAGGAGATGGAAGGGGCAGGAGGGAGAGGTGATGGAAGGGGCAGGAGGGAGAGGTGATGGAAGGGGCAGGAGGGAGAGGTGATGAAGGGGCAGGAGGGAGAGGTGATGGAAGGGGCAGGAGGGAGAGGTGATGGAAGGGGCAGGAGGGAGAGGTGATGGAAGGGCAGGAGGAGAGGTGATGGAAGGGGCAGGAGGGAGAGGTGATGAAGGGGCAGGAGGGAGAGGTGATGGAAGGGGCAGGAGGGAGAGGATGAAGGGGCAGGAGGGAGAGGTGATGGAAGGGGCAGGAGGGAGAGGATGGAAGGGGCAGGAGGGAGGGATGAAGGGGCAGGAGGAGAGGTGATGAAGGGGGGCAGGAGGGAGAGGTGATGGAAGGGGCAGGAGGGAGAGGTGATGAAGGGGCAGGAGGGAGGTGATGGAAGGGGCAGGAGGGAGAGGTGATGAAGGGCAGGAGGGAGAGGTGATGAAGGGCAGGAGGAGAGGTGATGGAAGGGGCAGGAGGGAGAGGTGATGGAAGGGGCAGGAGGGAGAGAGGTGATGAAGGCAGGAGGGAGAGGATGGAAGGGGGCAGGAGGGAGAGGTGATGGAAGGGGGCAGGAGGGAGAGGTGATGGAGGAGGGCAGGAGGGAGAGGTGATGGAAGGGGCAGGAGGAGAGGTGATGGAAGGGGGCAGGAGGGAGAGGTGATGGAAGGGGCAGGAGGGAGGTGAGGGAAGGGGGGCAGGAGGGAGAGGTGATGGAAGGGGCAGGAAGGAGAGGTGATGGAAGGGGGCAGGAGGGAGAGGTGATGGAAGGGGCAGGAGGAGAGGTGATGGAAGGGGGCAGGAGGGAGAGGTGATGAAGGGGCAGGAGGGAGAGGTGATGGAAGGGCAGGAGGAGGTGATGGAAGGGGGCAGGAGGGAGAGGTGATGGAAGGGGCAGGAGGAGAGGTGATGGAAGGGGCAGGAGGGAGAGGTGATGGAAGGGGCAGGAGGGAGAGGTGATGAAGGGGCAGGAGGAGAGGGATGGAAGGGGCAGGAGGGAGAGGTGATGAAGGGGCAGGAGGGAGAGGTGATGGAAGGGGCAGGAGGGAGAGGTGATGAAGGGGCAGGAGGAGAGGTGATGGAAGGGGGCAGGAGGGAGAGGTGATGGAAGGGGCAGGAGGAAGAGGTGATGAAGGGCCAGGAGGAGAGGTGATGGAAGGGGCAGGAGGGAGAGGTGATGGAAGGGCCAGGAGGGAGAGAGGTGATGGAAGGGGCAGGAGGAGAGGTGATGGAAGGGGCAGTACGGAGAGGTGATGGAAGGGCTCAGGAGGGAGAGGTGATGGAAGGGGGCAGGAGGGAGAGGTGATGGAATGGAGCAGGACGGAGAGGTGATGAAGGGCAGGAGGGAGAGGTGATGGAAGGGGCCAGGAGGGAGGTGATGGAAGGGGCAGGAGGGAGAGGATGGAAGGGGCAGGAGGGAGAGGTGATGGAAGGGGCAGGAGGGAGAGGTGATGGAAGGGGCAGGAGGAGAGGTGATGAAGGGGCAGGAGAGAGGATGGAAGGGGGCAGGAGGAGAGGTGATGGAAGGGGCAGGAGGAGAGGTGATGGAAGGGGCAGGAGGGAGAGGTGATGAAGGGGAGGAGGGAGAGGTGATGGAAGGGCGCAGGAGGGAGAGGTGATGGAAGGGGGCAGGAGGGAGAGGTGATGGAAGGCGGCAGGAGTGAGAGGATGGAAGGGGGCAGGAGGGAGAGGTGATGAAGGGGCAGGAGGGAGAGGTGATGGAAGGGGCAGGAGGGAGAGGTGATGGAAGGGCCAGGAGGGGAGAGGTGATGGAAGGGGCAGGAGGAGAGGTGATGAAGGGGGCAGGAGGGAGAGGTGATGAAGGGGCAGGAGGGAGAGGTGATGGAAGGGGCAGGAGGGAGAGGTGATGAAGGGGCAGGAGGAGATGGAAGGGGTCAGGAGGGAGAGGTAATGGAAGGGGCCTGGAGGGAGAGGTGATGGAAGGGGGCAGGAGGGAGAGGATGGAAGGCAGGAGGAGAGGTGATGGAAGGGGCAGGAGGGAGAGGTGATGAAGGGGGCAGGAGGGAGAGGTGATGGAAGGGGGCAGGAGGGAGAGGTGATGGAAGGGGTCAGGAGGGAGAGGTGATGGAAGGGGCCAGGAGGGAGAGGTGATGGAATGGGCCAGGAGGGAGAGGTGATGGAAGGGGGCAGGAGGGAGAGGTGATGGAAATGGGCATGAGGGAGAGGTGATGGAAGGGAGCAGGATGGAGAGGTGATGGAAGGGGGCAGGAGGGAGAGGTGATGAAAGCGGGCAGGAGGGAGAGGTGATGGAAGGGGGCAGGAGGGAGAGGTGATGGAAGCGTGCACGAGGGAGAGGTGATGGAAGGGGCAGGAGGAGAGGTGATGAAGGCCAGGAGGGAGAGGTGATGGAAGGGGCAGGAGGGAGAGGTGATGGAAGGGGCAGGAGGGAGAGGTGATGAAGGGGCAGGAGGGAGAGGTGATGGAAGGGGCAGGAGGGAGAGGTGATGAAGGGGGCAGGAGGGGAGAGGTGATGAAGGGGCAGGAGGGAGAGGTGATGAAGGGGCAGGAGGGAGAGGTGATGGAAGGGGCAGGAGGGAGAGGTGATGAAGGGGGCAGGAGGGAGAGGTGATGAAGGGGGCAGGAGGAGAGGTGATGAAGGGGCAGGAGGGAGAGGTGAAGGGGGGCAGGAGGAGAGGTGATGGAAGGGGCAGGATGGAGTGGTGATGAACGGGGGCAGGAGGGAGAGGTGATGGAAGGGGGCAGGAGGGAGAGGTGATGGAAGGGGGCAGGAGGGAGAGGTGATGGAAGGGGGCAGGAGGGAGAGGTGATGGAAGGGCGCAGGATGGAGTGGTGATGGAAGGGCCAGAGGGAGAGGTGATGGAAGGGGCAGGAGGGAGAGGTGATGAAGGGGCAGGAGGGAGAGGTGATGAAGGGGCCAGGAGGAGAGGTGATGGAAGGGGCAGGAGGGAGAGGTGATGGAAGGGGCAGGAGGGAGAGGTGATGAAGGGGCAGGAGGAGAGGTGATGGAAGGGGCAGGAGGGAGAGGTGATGGAAGGTGGGCATGAGGGAGAGGTGATGGAAGGGGCAGGAGGGAGAGGATGGAAGGGGCAGGAGGGAGAGGTGATGGAAGGGGCAGGAGGGAGAGGTGATGGAAGGGCAGGAGGGAGAGGTGATGGAAGGGGCAGAGGGAGAGGTGATGGAAGGGGCCAGGAGGGAGAGGTGATGGAAGGGGGCCAGGAGGGAGAGGTGATGGAAGGGGGCCAGGAGGGAGAGGTGATGGAAGGGGGCAGGAGGGAGAGGTGATGGAAGGGGGCCAGGAGGGAGAGGTGATGGAAGGGGGGGCAGGAGGGAGAGGTGATGGTGGAGGGCCAGGTGGGAGAGGTGATTTAAGGGGCCAGAAGGGAGAGGTGATTTAAGGGGCAAGAAGGGAGAGGTGATGGAAGGGGGCCAGGAGGGAGAGGTAATGGAAGGGGGGGCAGGAGGGAGAGGTGATGTAGGGGGGGGCAGGAGGGACACTTCCCCCATCCTCACCACCTCCTCACCCCCATCAGACAGAAAGGTGGAGGACGTTGGGAAAGGGCTATCCTCCTCTCCCCCACCCCCACTCCCTCCCCACCTTCTCCTCAACCTCTTCCTCAGCTTCCCCAACCCACATACATGACCTGGGAATAGTAACATGGCCGGACCCACCCCAACCTTCTCCCCAACCCCCTCACCTACTCTCCACCCCTATCCCCAACCTCACTCCTACCCCCAGCCTCACTCCCAGCCTCTTCCCCACAGCAAAATGGCCTTCAACTAGCCTCAGCGGCGTCACTGTAAGGCCTCATTGCGCACTCTTGTCAAGAGATCTCTGTGGGCCGTCTGGATAGGGATGGGTGTGGAAAGTGTGTGAAGCAGAAGGACAGGCCGCAGGTGAGGAAGGCGATTAAGAGTATGCCCCCCATTCGTGTCGTTGGGGACAGTATGATGAAGAATGTCAAGAGTCAATTGCGGTGTAAGGCCGAGGGGAGTGGTGTGGAGAGCTTGAGTGGCGCCAGGATTGGAGAAGTGAGGAGGAAGGTTGAGGAGAAGGCAGGAGAGCTTAAGGATGGCCTCTTGATCATTCAGGGTGGGGGGAACGATCTGGAGAATGTTGGAACGGAGGACTCGGTAAGAGAGGTGGTAGAGGCAATGAAGGTTGATTGGGAAGGAGGCGCCCTAGAGAAGGGGAGAGGTATGAGAGAGGCAGAGAACGAACGTTAGACTTCAGGAGGCTCTGCACAGTTGAAGGTGGAGTGGCTGAGGGTAGGAAAGAGAATGTCAGCTTCGTAGATCTGGATGGTGTGCTACGGGAAGGGCTGGACTTCACCGTAGATGGGGTCCACCTGAACCAGTCAAGACACGAGCGGATGGGCAGGAGGCTGAGGGAGTGGAGGAATGCTAGGTCCGTCCAGTGTGTGGATGCTTGCGGCGCTAAACAGCGAGGAAGAGAAACCACCAACCAGGCAGTGAAGCGTATGAACTGTATGAACATTGGTTGTATAAATGTGAGAGGATGGGGCACAGGTAAGCTGGATGACATGAGTAAAGAGCTGGATGAGTGGAAGTTTGATCTAGTTGGTGTGACTGAGATTCACTTAAGAGATGACGTGCGTGTGGATGGGGAAGTGTTTACATGACTGGAAAGGCAGAAAGAAGCAGAATACACGGGAGGAGGCGTAGCCCTACCCACAGGAAAAGTAAGGGTTTCAGAGTAGAAGTGAATGTATTGGCCAGTGTGACAGGGAAGATGTTTTAGCAGTGAAAGTGGAGGTGTGAATGCCAAGGTAAGTCTGAGAGGTTGATAGTGATTGTGGTGTACATGACGGTGGAAAGTGAGAGAGCCGTGAGGGAAAACAGAGAAAAGTATGGCGTGGTGAGGAAAGTTGTGAGGGAGTATGCCGGAGAGAAAGTTATGGTCATCGGAAATATGAATGCACACGTGGGTGTGCTTGGGGAGAGAATGAACCGAAATGGAGAGATGCTGGATGAGTTTGTGGATGAAATGAATCTGGAAAACCTGAATGTGACGACGGCTGAGGGACGTATGACGTGGAGTGCGAGGGATCAGGAGTCTGCCATTGATTATTTGTTAGTGAATGGGAGAATGTGTGAGTGTGTGTCTCGTGTGTGGATAGATGAGGACGGAATGATTGATGTGGTGTCTGATCACAATATGCTGGTGGTGGAATGTGCCCTGTATGCTAGGAATGAAAGAGAAGCGAAGAGGGAAAGAAAGAAATGGAGGTTGAGAGATGTTGGATGGGAAGATTTCCAGGTAGACCTGAGGAAACTAGACTGGATGAATGGAAGTGTGCATGACGTGGATGGAGCCAATAGTGAGTTTGTAGGGAATGTAAGGAGAGCCGCAACTCGACGGATTGGGTATTTGAGTACGAATGGAAGGAAGAGAAAGTACAAGCCGTGGTGGAATGGGGAGATCAGGAATGTTAGGAAGGAGCGAAAGAGGCTGAATAAGGTTTGTAGGAGACTGAGGAAAGAGAGACATGAAAACATTGAGGCAGAGAATGAATATCAGAATACATGGTCAGAGTAAGGCAACAGAGGGTCACTAAATGGAAGATTAGGGAGGCCAAGGTCAGGTGTGAGAGAGGAGTGTGATTGAGGCTCTGAAAGAAAAGGCCTAGAAGGTGGGCGTGAATGGTATAAATTTGAGGGGTGAGAGTGTGACTGATAGTGAAACCGTGGAGTGCCTAAAAGTAAATGGTGAGGATATCAGGACACAGATAGAATGAAAGAGTGTATAAAAGGTTTCTGGGAAGAGATTGAGGGTTGGGTGAAGTTTTGAGGTGAGAGCGGGATGTGTAACGCTTGAGAGGAAGGATGCGGATGAGCTGAATGAGAGAATTAGCAGAGAGGAAGTCGAGGTATGTTTGAAGAAGCAGAAGAATTGCAAGGCAGCAGGGCTGGATGAGATCCCGTATGAATTGTATAAGAATGGAGGTGAGGTGGTGATAGACAGGATGACTGAGCTGTTCAACTGTGTATGAGAGAACGAGAGAGTGCCTCGGGAGTGGAACGAATGCAGAGTGACTGATACACAAGGGAGGGCATAGGAGTAGGAAAGAGCTGAAGAATTATAGTCCGATAGCCCTGGCGAATACGGTGGGAAAGATTTTCTGTGCTGTGTTGAATGAAAGGCTGTGTAAGTGGATTGAAAGAGGGAGAGTGCTGGGTGAGGAGCAGAATGGTTTTCGCACAGACAGGAGGGCAGAGGACAATATGTATGTAGTAAATGAGATGATAGAGAGGAAAAGAAAGAATGGAAGTCCGTTGTATCTTGGGTTTCTTGATATTGAGAAAGCGTATGATAGAGTGAACAGGGAGGTGATGTGCAAGGTACTGGAGAAAGTAGGTTTGAGTGATAAGATAGTGCGAATCATTAGGAGCATGTATGTGGATACGAGAGCCAGGTATAGGTTAGGAGCATTAGAGACAGTGGGTGAGGAGTGAAAGAGGTGTTAGAAGGCATCCTGTCTCCAACTCTCTTCAGTCTGTACACTGAGGAGTTGGCAGCCAGGATGAGGAGAAAGAATGCAGGAGTAAAAGTGGGAGAAGACAGGGTAAGTGTGCTTCTGTATGCAGATGACGTGGTAGTCATGAGTGAGTCAGCGGAGGAACTGCAGAAACTATTAGAGGTGGTGAATGAGTATGGGAGAGATTTTGGAGTGAAATTTAGTAGTGAGAAAAGTCAGATATTGGTTGTGAATGGGACAGAAGATGAGAGAAATAGGACCTGGAGGCTAGGAGACAGAGCTAGGGCAAACAGATGCATACAAGTACCTGGGTGTATGGATGAGTCCGAGCGGATGTGAAAGGACAAAGAATGAGAAGATTAGTCTAGTGAATCAATGGGTGGGCCGTCTGGGAAGTGCGGCAAGAATGAGAACATGTAAGTATGATGTGCTGAGAGAGGTGTGGAAGAGTGTAGCAGTGCCGAGTGTGATGTATGGGATGGAGGTGATTACATGGAGTGAGTTGAAATTGGATAAATTGGAAGTAGGGCAAAATAGGATCGGTAGGTTAGCTTTGAATGCACCAAGGTATTTTTTTTTTTACAACAAAGGAGGCAGCTCGAGGGCACACAAAAAAAATAAAAAAATAATAAAAAAAAGCCCGCTACTCGCTGCTCCTAAAAAAGAAACAAAAGAGGTGGCCGAAAGCAAGATCAAATACGGCAGGAGAGGTGTCCTGATACCCTCCTCTTGAAAGAGTTCAAGTCGTAGGCAGGAGGAAATACAGATGAAGGAAGATTGTTCCAGAGTTTACCAGCGTGAGGGGTGAAAGAGTGAAGATGCTGGTTAACTCTTGCATAAGGGGTTTGGACAGTATAGGGATGAGCATGAGTAGAAAGTCGAGTGCAGCGGGGCCGCGGGAGGGGGGGAGGCATGCAGTTAGCAAGTTCAGAAGAGCAGTTAGCATGGAAATATTAATAAAAGATAGAAAGAGAGGCAACATTGCGGCGGAATTTATGAGCTAGATGACTATCAGTTTGAGGAGTAGTGCTGTTGAGACGAAGAGCCTTAGCCTCCACTCTGTCCAGAAGAGCTGTGGAGGGAGCCCCACACATTAGATGCATACTCCATACGAGGGCGGACAAGGCCCCTGTATATGGACAGCAACTGCAGGGAGAAGAACTGGCGGAGACGGTACAGAACGCCCAGCCTCGAGGAAGCTGATTTAGTAAGAGATGAGATATGAAGTTTCCAGTTGAGATTTTGAGTTAAGGATAGACCGAGGATGTTTAGTGTTGAGGAAGGTGATAGCTGGGTGTTGTCAAAGAATAGGGATAGTTGTTTGGAAGATTGTGTCGAGTGGATAGGTGGAGAAACTGTGTTTTTGAGGCGTTGAAGGACACCAGGTTCTTCTTGCCCCAATCGGAAATAATAGTAAGGTCTGAGGCTGCGTTCTGCAGCCTCCAGCCTTGAGTCGTTAAGTTCCTGTAGAGTGGGTCTCTATTAAAAGAAGTTGAGTAATGCAGAGTGGAATCATCGGCGTAGGAATGGATAGGACAGTTCGTTTTGGAAAGAAGATCATCAATGAACAACAGAAAAGAGGAGATAGGACAGAACCCTGTGGGACACCACTGTTAATAGATTTAGGGAAGAACAGTGACCGTCTACCACGGCAGAAATAGAACGGTCAGAAAGGAAACTGAGATAAAGGTACAGAGAGAAGGATAGAAACAGTAGGAGGGTAGTTTGAAAGCAAAGATTTGTGCCAGACCCTATCAAAAGCTTTTGATATGTCCAGTGCAATAGCAAAAGTTTCACCGAAACGGCTAAGAGAGGATGACCAAGAGTCAGTTAAGAAGGTTAGGAGATCACCAGTAGAACGCCCTTGCGGAACCCATACTGGCGATCAGATAGAAGGTCAGTGGAAAGGTGCTTTTGAATCTTCCGGTTAAGGATTGATTCAAAAGCTTTAGATAGACAAGAAAGTAAAGCTATAGGACGGTAGTTTGAGGGATTGAGCGGTCACCCTTCTAGGCACAGGCTGTAAGGAAGGCATACTTCCAGCAAGAAGGAAAGGTAGATGTTGACAGGCAGAGGCGAAAGAGTTTGACCAGGCAGGGTGACAGCACGGAGGCACAGTTTTAAGGACAATAGGAGGCACTCCATCAGGTCCATAAGCCTTCTGAGGATTGAGGCCAGAGAGGGCATAGAAAATATCATTTTGAAGAATCTTTATAACAGGCATAAAGGAGTCAGAGGGGGATGAGTAGGAGGAATATGCCCAGAATCGTCCAGAGTGGAGTTTTTAGAAAAGTTTGAGAGAAGAGTTCAGCCTTAGAGATAGATGAGACGGCAGTGTTGCTGTCAGGACTGAGGAGTGGAGGAAAGATGAAGAAGTGAAGTTGGAGGAGATGTTTTGGCTAGATGCCAGAAGTCACGGGAAGAGTTAGAAAGCAAGGTTTTGCATTTTCTATTAATGAAAGAATTTTTGGTTAGTCGGAGAATAGATTTGGCACGATTTCGCAGAAATGTAAAGTTCATAATTAGCATTAGTTTGAAGGCTCTGGTACCTTTTGTGAGCTACCTCTATCACTGACAGCACGAGAACAAGCGTGATTAAACCAAGGCTTTTTAGCGTGAGGAGTAGAGAAAGAACGAGAATGTATGCCCATTCCAGAGATAATCACCTCTGTGATGCGCTGAGCACACAGAGGGTCTCTATCCTGGAAGCAATAATCATTCCACGGAATGGAAAAGTACATCTCAGGTCGTCCCACTGAGCTGAAGCAAATGCCAGAAGCATCGCCTCTTCGGTGGGTCCAGAGGGTGTACAGGAGCGATAGGACAGGATGCAGAAATAAGATTGTGATCGGAGGAGCCCAACGGAGAAAACAGTTTGACAGAATAAGCAGAAGGGTTTGAGGTAAGGAAGAGGTCTAGAATGTTGGGCCGATCTCCAAGACGGTCGGGAATACGTGTAAGGTGCTGGACCAACTGCTCTAGGTCGTTGAGGATAGCAAAGTTGTAGGCTTGTTCACCAGGATGGTCAGTGAAAGAGGATGAAAGCCAAAGCTGGTGGTGAACATTGAAATCTCCTAGGATGGAGATTTCAGCGAAGGGAGAGTGGATCAAGATGTGCTCCACTTTAGAATTCAAATAGTCAAAGAATTTTACATAGTTGGTAGAGTTAGGTGAGAGATAAACAGCACAGATGTATTTAGTAATAGAATGACAATGAAGTCTTAGCCAGATGGTAGAAAATTCAGAAGAGTGGAGGTCGTGGGCACGAGAGCAAGTGATGTCGTTGCGCACGTAGGCGCAACATCCAGCTTTGGATTGAAATTTAGGATAGAGATAGTAGGAGGGAACAGAGTAGAGATTGCTGTCAGTAGCCTCAGAAACCTGTGTTTCGGTAAGGAAGAGAAGGTGAGGTTTAGAAGAGGAGAGATGATGTTCCACAGAATGAAAATTAGAGCGAAGACCGCGAATGTTGCAGAAATTGAGAAGAAAGAGGTTCGAGGAGTTATCAAGACACCTCTCGGGTCGGCAGCCAGAAGGGGAGTCCTCCCTGAGGGATTTTGTGGTCCCCCCCCCAGGCGGGGACTCCGAGGCTTGGTGTAGGTGCACCATTTTGAAATTTTAATTTTGGGAAAAGGTGTATATGTTGTGTGAATGTAGTGTGGTGTGGATAAAGAGAGGATCTGTCTTTAGAGAGCATGCTGAACTACTCTCCGGTGTTGGTGAGACAATAGGGAAACGGTTAGTGAGGACATGGGAAGGGTCTTTGGAGGGCTTCAGCTCCCTTCTCACCTCCCATATATACCTCACCGGGAGTGGCTTGCGTCCGTTCGGTAGGTGTCCTCCTACCTACTCCAGCGGTGGAAGCTTTGAGGGGTGATATGGGTGGAGATCTAGGAAGGCTACCCTTAGGTACAGTCGGGGCCGTTGTCACTCCAACACTTTTGGCTGGGCAGGAGGGAGATTCCCACTTCCTCAGCCTTTCCCTTCAAGTTCGCTCTGAGCCAGTCACCGCGACACCCTTCCCTTCCTACACACCTGCACATCCCAGGAGACAATACGATCAGTGTGGATTAAAGAAGTGGAGGCCCTTTCCTTCTGTCTATATATTTTCCTTCTCTCTCATTATTTCTGTTTTTCTCTCTTTCTCTTTCTTTTTCTTCCTCTTTCTTTTTCTTTCTCTTTTCTTTCTATTTTTTCCTCTCTCTTTCTGTCTATATATTATTCATTATTTTTTTCTTTCTCATTTTCTTTCTCCTTTCTTTCTTTCGTTCTTTCTCTCATTATTTTCTTTCTTTCTTTCTATATTTTTTTTCTTTCTTCCTTTGTCTCTATTTCTTTATAACTTTCTTTCTCTTTCTTTGTTTCTCTAACTCTCTTTCTTTCTTTTTTCTTTCTTCTCTTTCTTTCATTATTTTCTTTCTTTTTTTCTTTCTTTTTCTCGTTTTCTTAATTTTCTTTCATTCTTTCTTTTCTTTTTCTTTCTCTCCTTTTACTTTCTCTTGATTTCTTTCTTTTTTTCTTTTCTCTTCCTGTCTTTCTTAATCTTTTCTCTTTTCTCTTTCTTTCTTTTCTTTCTATCTGTTCCTCTCTTTCTTCCTCTATTTCTTTATTTTTCTCTTCCTGTCTCTGTCTCTTTCTTTCTGTCTATATATTTTTCATTCTAATTCTTTCTTTCTCATTTTTTTTTTTTATTACCTTCTTTCTTTCTCTCTTTTCTATCTTTCCTTCTTTCCCCCACCATGCAAAGGACATTGCTAAATTAGGTGTTCAGCGTCGGGCAACAAAAATGATCCCTTCCTTGCGCAACAAATCCTACGAAGAAAGGCTTTCCACCCTTAACATGTTCTCTCCTGAGAAACGTCGCCTCCGAGGAAAACTGATCGAATGTTTTAAAATACTTAATGGTTTCACGAATGTAGACAGTTCAACATTGTTTATGATCGATGACACTTTGCGTACGAGGAACAATGGCATAAAACTCAAATGTTGGCAAGTAAATTCAGACTGCACCAAATTTTTCTTCACCAACGTTGTAGTGCGAGAATGGAATAAGCTCCCACCTTCACTGATCCAGTGTAACACGACTGACTCCTTTAAAAACAAGCTCGACCGTCACTTCCTTCAACTTAATTTTACTAGAGTAGAAATGCAACGTTTTGGAGCCATCTGTAGAATCACTTAGGTTTAAGGACAGACCACCTAGTCTGGACCATGGGGTCTGTGTGGTCTGATTTTCTATGTAAATCTTCCTCTCTTTCTTTTCCTGTTTGTCTCTGTCTGTCTATATCTTTTCCATTCTAATTATTTCTTCTCATTTTCTTCTCTTCTTTTCGTTCTTTCTTTCATTATTTCTTTTCTTTCTCTGTACTTTTTTCTTTTCTTTCTCTCTCTCTCTGTATTTCTTATTACACTTTATTTCTCTGTTTCTTTCTTTGTTTCTATCTCTCTTTCTTTAGGTGTCACTGATTGTAGAACGGAAATTTGTGAGAGGCGCAGGGAAAAATTCTGGTACAATAATTGTTCAGGAAGAATTGATACAAACAAATTGAAGATTACTATTTTTTAATAGTGTGAAATGAGGTGAAAGGAACAGTTGGGGAGAAGTAGGCGGGGAAGGAACCTCATTAGGCGGGAAGATGGGAGGGAGGAGGAGGGGGAAAAGATGGAGGGAGGGAGGAGAGAGGAGGAAAGATGGAGGACACTGAAAGGACGGGAAGGAAAGAAATACAACTGAAGCAAAAAGTGTGTGTGTGTGTGTGTGTGTGTGTGTGTGTGTGTGTGTGTGTGTGTGTGTGTGTGTAAGTAAGTAAGTAAGTAAGTAAATATTTATTGCAATTAATATATACATATTTACAAAATACAGACAAGTCAGTAGTGCAGGAACTGTTTGTCGAGCCGAAGCTCCCTGACAGGCAGATATTAATATACAGGAGTGCAATCAGCGTGCATGTTTTTCAAATTCATAATTGTTTGGAAGTACAATATTTTTAGTTTGGCAAAGTTTATATGAACAAAGAATAATGAAAATGTTATAATTGTTTACGTAAAGGAGACAAAAAAAGATACAAAATGAGCTACTCAATACTGACAATAAGAAGCAACAACAATAACAATGAACTCAACGTAACAATAATGACAATAACAGCATGAAAGATAATAATAATAATAATAATAATAATAATAATAATAATAATAATAATAATAATAATAATAATAATAATAATAATAATAGTAAGAAGTAAAAATAAAGGAATAAAGGAATAGATAGATAAACATACTGACCAGACCAAAAATATAACCTCCTTCCAACTACGTTGGCGGAGGTAATGATAATAATAATATCAAAAGTAATTGTAATAATACTAATTCAAATAATAATGATCATGTCAACAGCAGTAACAGTAAGTAACAAGGCTATCATTGTCAGTGGTGTCCATTATTATGCTGTACTTCAGAACGCTGAAGAGAGAGAGAAGATGATATTCCCTTCTTGAATGAGTTAATATTGGTAGATTTAATGAGCACTTTGTAATTAATTGGAAGGCTGTTAAACAGTTTAGGAGCGAAACATAACACACTGTTTTTGAATAGAGTTGTTCTAAAATATGAGCATGCCAAATCAACATTATTACTTCGAGTTCTGCAGGGATTATTGACATATTTAAAAATTTCATTTCCTTTATAATTTACCATTTTATATATTAATACTAATGAAAAAAGATTATGAATTGATTCAAAGTTTTAAAAAAACTCGTTTGAAGAAAAGATGGGAGTGACAGATTCATACTTATTCAAATAAAGAATACATCTGAAAACTTTCTTTTTAGTTGATATTTGATATTTATTTGTTTAAAAAAGATGGCCATGTATTTCCCCATACAGATACACAATAGGTGAGGTGAGGGTAACAAAAGATGTAGTATATGCTAGTTAAGGCGTCAGAAGTAAGGTTGTGTCTAATTTTATACAAGACCCCACAATTTTTCGAAATTTTTAAGCATACGTCATCAATGTGGTATTTCCAATTAAGATTTTTATCTATGTGAATTCCAAGAAACTTAGTGTGTTCGACTTGATTTAATGGTGTATCTTCTAATATGAAATATAATTTGTTTTTGAGACATTGAGTTAAGTTTATAGATCTAACCCATATATTAATGTGGTTTAATTCCGTTGTTAAAGTGGAGTGTAGAGAATTCATATCTTTATCAGCTAACAGGAGGTTTATGTCATCAGCATAAATAATGAAATGAATTTTTTTGCTAGCATTTATAATGTCATTAATGTATATAAGAAATAAAATTGGTCCTAATACAAATCCCTGTGGTACACCTTTAGATATGTTCATAAAATCAGATGATTGATTATTGCAGAATACGGATTGGGATCTGTTACTAAGGTAGCTACGAAATAATTGAAACGGCACACCTCTAATACCAATGTGGGTTAGTTTATCAAACAAAATAGTATGATTGAGCGTATCAAAAGCTTTAGAGAGGTCAATAAAAATCCCCACAACAAAAAGTTTCTCTTCAAGAAATTTGTAAACATTATTTATAAAGTGTAATATAGCAGTTTCTGTTGAACGGTTAGAACGAAAGCCATGCTGAAATGTGGTTAAGAGATTATTGTTCTCAAGATAATGTACTAAACGGGTTGCAATAACTTTTTCATAGATTTTACTAAATGCTGACAAGATAGATATTGGACGATAATTATTTATATTATTTCTAGCACCGGACTTAAATATAGGAATTATTTTAGCCTTTTTCAAGTGATCTGGAAAAATACCTGTCTTTAGTGAAAGATTTATTACACGAGTTAATGGAGGTGCTAGTGAAGCAGATGCAGATTTCAATATCATTGGAGAAATTTCGTCGTAACCCGGAGCGTTAGTGTTGAGAGCATGTAGATAACCAGTGACTTCTGTGGAGTTTGTTGGAGACATGTACATACAAAAATGTGGTGTTGGATTTAGATATTTAGTGTAATCAGTCAAATTCGATTCTGAATTACCAGATTTTAGAAAATGTATCACTGACATTTGAGCAAGGTGGGTCAAGGAATATTTCATGACTTGTTGACTTATTAGTTTTTCCAAGAAGGGAATTTATAGTTTTCCAATGAATCTTTGGGTTGCCTTGATTGTCTTTAAGAGAATCTTTATAATAATTATTTTTGCTGTTCTCAAAAGCTTCGTTAAATTGTTCCTGTACTGTCTATAGGTTTCTTTGTATGTGATTGGCCACCTTTTTGCTAGTCTAGCTAATCTGTTTTTTTCAGTAATGCTTCTTTTCAGGGCTGATGTTATGTATGGATTTATTGTGTGCCTTTTATCTAGTTTCACTCTTTTAATGGAAATATTGATTGAATATTTTGTTAAACTCAGAGAATAGTACATTAAATGATTCATTAGGACATTTACACTCAAATACATTGCTCCAGCTTAGTTGTTGCAGATTGTGGTTGAAGTTAATAAGTGCTTCATCATTTATAAGTCTTTTAGTAATGAAAGTGAGAGGGTGAATTATTTCATTATGCTTAAAATGAGAAAATATTGGATAGTGATCAGAGATATCGGTTAAAACAATATAATTACCAATATTATCTTCGACTTGAGTTGTCTAAATGTGATCAATAAGTGAATTTGTAGTGTCTGTTATTCTTGTGGGTTTAGTGGTCGTAGGAAAGAGTGAGAAAGAGTAGAACATGTTGCACAATTCAGTCACGCAGGTATCACTATATTTTAGCAAATCAATATTCATATCACCAAATATGTATATGGCTTGAAAATTCAGTTCATAAGCTTGAAATAATAAATCTGTTAAAGTATTTATAAACATGTTTGTATTGCCACTCGGGTCTGTATAACCATAATAGTAGTGATTTTTTACAGCAAATCAAAGTTTGTACGCCAATGCTTTCAATCCATGTTTTCATCATTGTAAAGTCTTTTAGAGCTAAAGAATTAAGTTTATTGGAAATGTAAATTGCAACGCCACCACCGTGTGTATTTCTGCAGTGTGTGTACATACCATATCCGGGTAACTGATATAGAGGGGCAAGATGTGGATCCAGTCTTGTTTCAGTAAAACCAAGAATATTGTAATTTGTATTAAAATTTGTTAATATGGTATCAACAAAATATTGCAAGTTTAGTGGGATTGACCTTATGTTCAGTGTTAACAAAGACATAACATTATCATGAGCACGTACACAACTATCAGGATGAATGTATTTAGATTTATTAAAGTTTAAATTTCTAAAACGTAAGTAAAGATTGCTTAAATTCAGTCCTTTATTATATTTTTCGACGTTTGTGTCAAAAACATCTAGAAAAAAAGATTCATTTACCAAGGATGCATCATGAGCCTTGAGTGATTTGTGATAATAATACCAGAACACTAACAACAGCAACGCCGATACACATAAACAATGTTGATGATGCCACCACCACCACCACCACCACCAA